>NW_026108983.1:0-147623 GCF_024516045.1 Bombus affinis | reverse complement strand
GCCTACTGACAAATGTTTACAGTTTACCAATAGTTTCACATAAGTAGTACTATTTGCACATAGTACAGTGCAATGTGATGTCAGAAATGGCTGACAAAATTAGGTAATAACACGAAATATATGCAAGGCAATATAAGGTATATGTCTAACTTGGAAATTGTGATCGTTGCTCGCTCGCTCCGCTCGCTCCTAAAAATTTAGTCCAACCTCACATCCGATCAGACACGTTCGCAAATTTGAAATAAGTCGCCACCATATCGAATAATGAACTCAAGATGGATTTGTTTTAGGTTAGGCTTTAGTTTTCGAGCGAGCGCAGCGAGCGAGGGACGCGTAAAGGTGTATCACAAACCAACGGTTTGGCACATACGGACATTGAAATATTCGCACCAGCCCGAGGAGCCAGAAGTCGTTATCGAATTGTCTACTGACAAATGTCTACAGTTTACCAATAGTTTCACATAAGTAGTACTATTTGCACATAGTACAGTGCAATGTGATGTCAGAAATGGCTGACAAAATTAGGTAATAACACGAAATATATGCAAGGCAATATAAGGTATATGTATAACTTGGAAATTGTGATCGTTGCTCGCTCGCTCCGCTCGCTCATAAAAATTTAGTCCAACCTCACATCCGATCAGACACGTTCGCAAATTTGAAATATGTCGCTACCATATCCAATAATGAACGCAAGATGGATTGGTTTTAGGTTAGGCTAAAGTTTTCGAGCGAGCACTGCGAGCGAGGGACGCGGAAAGTTGTGTCACAATCCAACGGTTTGGCAGACGGGGACATTGAAATATTCGCACCAGCCCGAGGAGCCCGAAGTCTTTATCGAATTGCCTACTGACAAATGTTTACAGTTTACCAATAGTTTCACATAAGTAGTACTATTTGCACATAGTACAGTGCAATGTGATGTCAGAAATGGCTGACAAAATTAGGTAATAACACGAAATATATGCAAGGCAATATAAGGTATATGTCTAACTTGGAAATTGTGATCGTTGCTCGCTCGCTCCGCTCGCTCCTAAAAATTTAGTCCAACCTCACATCCGATCAGACACGTTCGCAAATTTGAAATAAGTCGCCACCATATCGAATAATGAACTCAAGATGGATTTGTTTTAGGTTAGGCTTTAGTTTTCGAGCGAGCGCAGCGAGCGAGGGACGCGTAAAGGTGTATCACAAACCAACGGTTTGGCACATACGGACATTGCAATATTCGCACCAGCCCGAGGAGCCGGAAGTCGTTATCGAATTGCCTACTGACAAATGTATACAATTTATGAATAGTTTCACATAAATAGTACTATTTCCGCATACTACAGTGCAATGTGATGTCAGAAATGGCTGACAAAATTAGGTAATAACACGAAATATATGCAAGGCAATATAAGGTATATGTATAACTTGGAAATTGTGATCGTTGCTCGCTCGCTCCGGTCGCTCGTAAAAATCTAGTCCAACCTCACAACCGATCCGACACGTTCGCAAATTTGAAATAAGTCGCCACCATATCGAATAATGAACGCAAGATGGATTGGTTTTAGGTTAGGCTATAGTTTTCGAGAGAGCGCAGCGAGCGAGGGACGCATAAAGGTGTATCACAAACCAACGGTTAGGCACATACGGACATTGAAACATTCGCACCAGCCCGAGGAGCCGGAAGTCTTTATGCTATTGCCTACTGACAAATGTTTACAGTTTATGAATAGTTTCACATAAATAGTTCTATTTCCGCATACTACAGTGCAATGTGATGTCAGAAATGGCTGACAAAATTAGGTAATAACACGAAATATATGCAAGCCAATATAAGGTATATGTATAACCTGGAAATTGTGATCGTTGCTCTCTCGCTCCGCTCGCTCGTAAAAATTTGGTCCAACCTCACATCCGATCAGACACGTTCGCAAATTTGAAATAAGTCGCCACCATATCGAATAATGAACTCAAGATGGATTTGTTTTAGGTTAGGCTTTAGTTTTCGAGCGAGCGCAGCGAGCGAGGGACGCGTAAAGGTGTATCACAAACCAACGGTTTGGCACATACGGACATTGAAATATTCGCACCAGCCCGAGGAGCCAGAAGACTTTATCGAATTGCCTACTGACAAATGTCTACAGTTTACCAATAGTTTCACATAAATAGTACTATTTGCACATAGTACAGTGCAATGTGATGTCAGAAATGGTTGACAAAATTAGGTAATAACACGAAATATATGCAAGGAAATATAAGGTATATGTATAACTTGGAAATTGTGATCGTTGCTCGCTCGCTCCGCTCGCTCCTAAAAATTTAGTCCAACCTCACATCCGATCAGACTCGTTCGCAAATTTGAAATATGTCGCTACCATATCCAATAATGAACGCAAGATGGATTGGTTTTAGGTTAGGCTAAAGTTTTCGAGCGACCGCAGCGAGCGTGAGACGCGTAAAGGTGTATCACAATCCAACGGTTTGGCATATGGGGACATTGAAATATTCGCACCAGCCCGAGGAGCCGGAAGTCTTTATCCTATTGCCTACTGACAAATGTTTACAGTCTACCAATAGTTTCATATAAATAGTACTATTTGCACATAGTAAAGTGCAATGTGATGTCAGAAATGGCTGACAAAATTAGGTAATAACACGAAATATATGCAAGGCAATATAAGGTATATGTATAACTTGGAAATTGTGATCGTTGCTCGCTCGCTCCGCTCGCTCCTAAAAATTTAGTCCAACCTCACATCCGATCCGACACGATCCCAAATTTGAAATAAGTCGCCTCAATGTCGAATGACTAACGCAACAGGGATTGGTTTTAGTTTAGGCTATAGTTTTCGAGCGAGCACTGCGAGCGAGGGACGCGGAAAGTTGTGTCACAATCCAACGGTTTGGCAGACGGGGACATTGAAATATTCGCACCAGCCCGAGGAGCCCGAAGTCTTCATCGAATTGCCTACTGACAAATGTTTACAGTTTACCAATAGTTTCACATAAGTAGTACTATTTGCACATAGTACAGTGCAATGTGATGTCAGAAATGGCTGACAAAATTAGGTAATAACACGAAATATATGCAAGGCAATATAAGGTATATGTCTAACTTGGAAATTGTGATCGTTGCTCGCTCGCCCCGCTCGCTCCTAAAAATTTAGTCCAACCTCACATCCGATCAGACACGTTCGCAAATTTGAAATAAGTCGCCACCATATCGAATAATGAACTCAAGATGGATTTGTTTTAGGTTAGGCTTTAGTTTTCGAGCGAGCGCAGCGAGCGAGGGACGCGTAAAGGTGTATCACAAACCAACGGTTTGGCACATACGGACATTAAAATATTCGCACCAGCCCGAGGAGCCAGAAGTCGTTATCGAATTGTCTACTGACAAATGTCTACAGTTTACCAATAGTTTCACATAAGTAGTACTATTTGCACATAGTACAGTGCAATGTGATGTCAGAAATGGCTGACAAAATTAGGTAATAACACGAAATATATGCAAGGCAATATATGGTATATGTATAACTTGGAAATTGTAATCGTTGCTCGCTCGCTCCGCTCGCTCCTAAAAATTTAGTCCAACCTCACATCCGATCAGACACGTTCGCAAATTTGAAATATGTCGCTACCATATCCAATAATGAACGCAAGATGGATTGGTATTAGGTTAGGCTAAAGTTTTCGAGCGACCGCAGCGAGCGTGAGACGCGTAAAGGTGTATCACAATCCAACGGTTTGGCACATGGGGACATTGAAATATTCGCACCAGCCCGAGGAGCCGGAAGTCTTTATCCTATTGCCTACTGACAAATGTTTACAGTCTACCAATAGTTTCATATAAATAGTACTATTTGCACATAGTAAAGTGCAATGTGATGTCAGAAATGGCTGACAAAATTAGGTAATAACACGAAATATATGCAAGGCAATATAAGGTATATGTATAACTTGGAAATTGTGATCGTTGCTCGCTCGCTCCGCTCGCTCCTAAAAATTTAGTCCAACCTCACATCCGATCCGACACGATCCCAAATTTGAAATAAGTCGCCTCAATGTCGAATGACTAACGCAACAGGGATTGGTTTTAGTTTAGGCTATAGTTTTCGAGCGAGCACTGCGAGCGAGGGACGCGGAAAGTTGTGTCACAATCCAACGGTTTGGCAGACGGGGACATTGAAATATTCGCACCAGCCCGAGGAGCCCGAAGTCTTTATCGAATTGCCTACTGACAAATGTTTACAGTTTACCAATAGTTTCACATAAGTAGTACTATTTGCACATAGTACAGTGCAATGTGATGTCAGAAATGGCTGACAAAATTAGGTAATAACACGAAATATATGCAAGGCAATATAAGGTATATGTCTAACTTGGAAATTGTGATCGTTGCTCGCTCGCTCCGCTCGCTCCTAAAAATTTAGTCCAACCTCACATCCGATCAGACACGTTCGCAAATTTGAAATAAGTCGCCACCATATCGAATAATGAACTCAAGATGGATTTGTTTTAGGTTAGGCTTTAGTTTTCGAGCGAGCGCAGCGAGCGAGGGACGCGTAAAGGTGTATCACAAACCAACGGTTTGGCACATACGGACATTGAAATATTCGCACCAGCCCGAGGAGCCAGAAGTCGTTATCGAATTGTCTACTGACAAATGTCTACAGTTTACCAATAGTTTCACATAAGTAGTACTATTTGCACATAGTACAGTGCAATGTGATGTCAGAAATGGCTGACAAAATTAGGTAATAACACGAAATATATGCAAGGCAATATAAGGTATATGTATAACTTGGAAATTGTGATCGTTGCTCGCTCGCTCCGCTCGCTCATAAAAATTTAGTCCAACCTCACATCCGATCAGACACGTTCGCAAATTTGAAATATGTCGCTACCATATCCAATAATGAACGCAAGATGGATTGGTTTTAGGTTAGGCTAAAGTTTTCGAGCGAGCACTGCGAGCGAGGGACGCGGAAAGTTGTGTCACAATCCAACGGTTTGGCAGACGGGGACATTGAAATATTCGCACCAGCCCGAGGAGCCCGAAGTCTTTATCGAATTGCCTACTGACAAATGTTTACAGTTTACCAATAGTTTCACATAAGTAGTACTATTTGCACATAGTACAGTGCAATGTGATGTCAGAAATGGCTGACAAAATTAGGTAATAACACGAAATATATGCAAGGCAATATAAGGTATATGTCTAACTTGGAAATTGTGATCGTTGCTCGCTCGCTCCGCTCGCTCCTAAAAATTTAGTCCAACCTCACATCCGATCAGACACGTTCGCAAATTTGAAATAAGTCGCCACCATATCGAATAATGAACTCAAGATGGATTTGTTTTAGGTTAGGCTTTAGTTTTCGAGCGAGCGCAGCGAGCGAGGGACGCGTAAAGGTGTATCACAAACCAACGGTTTGGCACATACGGACATTGAAATATTCGCACCAGCCCGAGGAGCCAGAAGTCGTTATCGAATTGTCTACTGACAAATGTCTACAGTTTACCAATAGTTTCACATAAGTAGTACTATTTGCACATAGTACAGTGCAATGTGATGTCAGAAATGGCTGACAAAATTAGGTAATAACACGAAATATATGCAAGGCAATATAAGGTATATGTATAACTTGGAAATTGTGATCGTTGCTCGCTCGCTCCGCTCGCTCCTAAAAATTTAGTCCAACCTCACACCCGATCAGACACGTTCGCAAATTTGAAATATGTCGCTACCATATCCAATAATGAACGCAAGATGGATTGGTTTTAGGTTAGGCTAAAGTTTTCGAGCGACCGCAGCGAACGTGAGACGCGTAAAGGTGTATCACAATCCAACGGTTTGGCACATGGGGACATTGAAATATTCGCACCAGCCCGAGGAGCCAGAAGTCGTTATCGAATTGTCTACTGACAAATGTCTACAGTTTACCAATAGTTTCACATAAGTAGTACTATTTGCACATAGTACAGTGCAATGTGATGTCAGAAATGGCTGACAAAATTAGGTAATAACACGAAATATATGCAAGGCAATATAAGGTATATGTCTAACTTGGAAATTGTGATCGTTGCTCGCTCGCTCCGCTCGCTCCTAAAAATTTAGTCCAACCTCACATCCGATCAGACACGTTCGCAAATTTGAAATAAGTCGCCACCATATCGAATAATGAACTCAAGATGGATTTGTTTTAGGTTAGGCTTTAGTTTTCGAGCGAGCGCAGCGAGCGAGGGACGCGTAAAGGTGTATCACAAACCAACGGTTTGGCACATACGGACATTGAAATATTCGCACCAGCCCGAGGAGCCAGAAGTCGTTATCGAATTGTCTACTGACAAATGTCTACAGTTTACCAATAGTTTCACATAAGTAGTACTATTTGCACATAGTACAGTGCAATGTGATGTCAGAAATGGCTGACAAAATTAGGTAATAACACGAAATATATGCAAGGCAATATAAGGTATATGTATAACTTGGAAATTGTGATCGTTGCTCGCTCGCTCCGCTCGCTCCTAAAAATTTAGTCCAACCTCACACCCGATCAGACACGTTCGCAAATTTGAAATATGTCGCTACCATATCCAATAATGAACGCAAGATGGATTGGTTTTAGGTTAGGCTAAAGTTTTCGAGCGACCGCAGCGAACGTGAGACGCGTAAAGGTGTATCACAATCCAACGGTTTGGCACATGGGGACATTGAAATATTCGCACCAGCCCGAGGAGCCAGAAGTCGTTATCGAATTGTCTACTGACAAATGTCTACAGTTTACCAATAGTTTCACATAAGTAGTACTATTTGCACATAGTACAGTGCAATGTGATGTCAGAAATGGCTGACAAAATTAGGTAATAACACGAAATATATGCAAGGCAATATAAGGTATATGTATAACTTGGAAATTGTGATCGTTGCTCGCTCGCTCCGCTCGCTCCTAAAAATTTAGTCCAACCTCACATCCGATCAGACACGTACGCAAATTTGAAATATGTCGCTACCATATCCAATAATGAACGCAAGATGGATTGGTTTTAGGTTAGGCTAAAGTTTTCGAGCGACCGCAGCGAGCGTGAGACGCGTAAAGGTGTATCACAATCCAACGGTTTGGCACATGGGGACATTGAAATATTCGCACCAGCCCGAGGAGCCGGAAGTCTTTATCCTATTGCCTACTGACAAATGTTTACAGTCTACCAATAGTTTCATATAAATAGTACTATTTGCACATAGTAAAGTGCAATGTGATGTCAGAAATGGCTGACAAAATTAGGTAATAACACGAAATATATGCAAGGCAATATAAGGTATATGTATAACTTGGAAATTGTGATCGTTGCTCGCTCGCTCCGCTCGCTCCTAAAAATTTAGTCCAACCTCACATCCGATCCGACACGATCCCAAATTTGAAATAAGTCGCCTCAATGTCGAATGACTAACGCAACAGGGATTGGTTTTAGTTTAGGCTATAGTTTTCGAGCGAGCACTGCGAGCGAGGGACGCGGAAAGTTGTGTCACAATCCAACGGTTTGGCAGACGGGGACATTGAAATATTCGCACCAGCCCGAGGAGCCCGAAGTCTTTATCGAATTGCCTACTGACAAATGTTTACTGTTTACCAATAGTTTCATATAAATAGTACTATTTGCACATAGTAAAGTGCAATGTGATGTCAGAAATGGCTGACAAAATTAGGTAATAACACGAAATATATGCAAGGCAATATAAGGTATATGTATAACTTGGAAATTGTGATCGTTGCTCGCTCGCTCCGCTCGCTCCTAAAAATTTAGTCCAACCTCACATCCGATCCGACACGATCCCAAATTTGAAATAAGTCGCCTCAATGTCGAATGACTAACGCAACAGGGATTGGTTTTAGTTTAGGCTATAGTTTTCGAGCGAGCACTGCGAGCGAGGGACGCGGAAAGTTGTGTCACAATCCAACGGTTTGGCAGACGAGGACATTGAAATATTCGCACCAGCCCGAGGAGCCCGAAGTCTTCATCGAATTGCCTACTGACAAATGTTTACAGTTTACCAATAGTTTCACATAAGTAGTACTATTTGCACATAGTACAGTGCAATGTGATGTCAGAAATGGCTGACAAAATTAGGTAATAACACGAAATATATGCAAGGCAATATAAGGTATATGTCTAACTTGGAAATTGTGATCGTTGCTCGCTCGCCCCGCTCGCTCCTAAAAATTTAGTCCAACCTCACATCCGATCACACACGTTCGCAAATTTGAAATAAGTCGCCACCATATCGAATAATGAACTCAAGATGGATTTGTTTTAGGTTAGGCTTTAGTTTTCGAGCGAGCGCAGCGAGCGAGGGACGCGTAAAGGTGTATCACAAACCAACGGTTTGGCACATACGGACATTAAAATATTCGCACCAGCCCGAGGAGCCAGAAGTCGTTATCGAATTGTCTACTGACAAATGTCTACAGTTTACCAATAGTTTCACATAAGTAGTACTATTTGCACATAGTACAGTGCAATGTGATGTCAGAAATGGCTGACAAAATTAGGTAATAACACGAAATATATGCAAGGCAATATATGGTATATGTATAACTTGGAAATTGTAATCGTTGCTCGCTCGCTCCGCTCGCTCCTAAAAATTTAGTCCAACCTCACATCCGATCAGACACGTTCGCAAATTTGAAATATGTCGCTACCATATCCAATAATGAACGCAAGATGGATTGGTATTAGGTTAGGCTAAAGTTTTCGAGCGACCGCAGCGAGCGTGAGACGCGTAAAGGTGTATCACAATCCAACGGTTTGGCACATGGGGACATTGAAATATTCGCACCAGCCCGAGGAGCCGGAAGTCTTTATCCTATTGCCTACTGACAAATGTTTACAGTCTACCAATAGTTTCATATAAATAGTACTATTTGCACATAGTAAAGTGCAATGTGATGTCAGAAATGGCTGACAAAATTAGGTAATAACACGAAATATATGCAAGGCAATATAAGGTATATGTATAACTTGGAAATTGTGATCGTTGCTCGCTCGCTCCGCTCGCTCCTAAAAATTTAGTCCAACCTCACATCCGATCCGACACGATCCCAAATTTGAAATAAGTCGCCTCAATGTCGAATGACTAACGCAACAGGGATTGGTTTTAGTTTAGGCTATAGTTTTCGAGCGAGCACTGCGAGCGAGGGACGCGGAAAGTTGTGTCACAATCCAACGGTTTGGCAGACGGGGACATTGAAATATTCGCACCAGCCCGAGGAGCCCGAAGTCTTTATCGAATTGCCTACTGACAAATGTTTACAGTTTACCAATAGTTTCACATAAGTAGTACTATTTGCACATAGTACAGTGCAATGTGATGTCAGAAATGGCTGACAAAATTAGGTAATAACACGAAATATATGCAAGGCAATATAAGGTATATGTCTAACTTGGAAATTGTGATCGTTGCTCGCTCGCTCCGCTCGCTCCTAAAAATTTAGTCCAACCTCACATCCGATCAGACACGTTCGCAAATTTGAAATAAGTCGCCACCATATCGAATAATGAACTCAAGATGGATTTGTTTTAGGTTAGGCTTTAGTTTTCGAGCGAGCGCAGCGAGCGAGGGACGCGTAAAGGTGTATCACAAACCAACGGTTTGGCACATACGGACATTGAAATATTCGCACCAGCCCGAGGAGCCAGAAGTCGTTATCGAATTGTCTACTGACAAATGTCTACAGTTTACCAATAGTTTCACATAAGTAGTACTATTTGCACATAGTACAGTGCAATGTGATGTCAGAAATGGCTGACAAAATTAGGTAATAACACGAAATATATGCAAGGCAATATAAGGTATATGTATAACTTGGAAATTGTGATCGTTGCTCGCTCGCTCCGCTCGCTCCCAAAAATTTAGTCCAACCTCACACCCGATCAGACACGTTCGCAAATTTGAAATATGTCTCTACCATATCCAATAATGAACGCAAGATGGATTGGTTTTAGGTTAGGCTAAAGTTTTCGAGCGACCGCAGCGAACGTGAGACGCGTAAAGGTGTATCACAATCCAACGGTTTGGCACATGGGGACATTGAAATATTCGCACCAGCCCGAGGAGCCAGAAGTCGTTATCGAATTGTCTACTGACAAATGTCTACAGTTTACCAATAGTTTCACATAAGTAGTACTATTTGCACATAGTACAGTGCAATGTGATGTCAGAAATGGCTGACAAAATTAGGTAATAACACGAAATATATGCAAGGCAATATAAGGTATATGTATAACTTGGAAATTGTGATCGTTGCTCGCTCGCTCCGCTCGCTCGTAAGTATTTAGTCCATCCTCACACCCGATCCGACACGTTCGCAAATTCGAAATATGTCGCCGCCATATCGAATAATGAACGCAAGATGGATTGGTTTCAGGTTAGGCTATAGTTTTCGAGCGAGCACGGCGAGCGAGGGACGCCTAAATGTGTGCCACAAACCAACGGTTTGGCACATACGAACATTGAAATATTAGCACCAGCCCGAGGAGCCGGAAGTCGTTATCGAATTGCCTACTGACAAATGTATACAGTTTATGAATAGTTTCACATTAATAGTACTATTTCCGCATACTACAGTCAATGTGATGTCCGAAATGGCTGACAAAATTAGGTACTAACACGAAATATGTGCAAGGCAATATAAGGTATATGTATAGCTTGGAAATTGTGACCGTTGCTGGCTCGATCCGCTCGCACGTAAAAATCTAGTCCAACCTCACAACCGATCCGACACGTTCCCAAATTTGAAATAAGTCGCCTCAATGTCGAATGACTAACGCAACAGGGATTGGTTTTAGTTTAGGCAAAATTTTTCGAGCAAGCACTGCGAGCGAGGGACGCGGAAAGTTGTGTCACAATCCAACTGTTTGGCAGATGGGGACATTGAAATATTCGCACCAGCCCGAGGAGCCGGAAGTCTTTATCCTATTGCCTACTGACAAATGTTTATAGTTTACCAATAGTTTCACATAAATGGTACTATTTCCACACACTACAGAGCAATGTCATGTCCGAAATGGCTGACAAAATTAGGTAATAACACGAAATATATGAGGGGCAATATAAGGTATATGTATAGCTTGGAAGTCGTGATAGTTGCTCGCTCGCTCCGCTCGCTCGTAAGTATTTAGTCCATCCTCACACCCGATCCGACACGTTCGCAAATTCGAAATATGTCGCCGCTATATCGAATAATGAACGCAAGATGGATTGGTTTCAGGTTAGGCTATAGTTTTCGAGCGAGCACGGCGAGCGAGGGACGCGGAAAGTTGTACCACAATCCAACGGTATGGCACATGGGGACATTGAAATATTCGCACCAGCCCGAGGAGCCAGAAGTCTTTATCGAATTGCCTACTGACAAATGTTTACAGTTTACCAATAGTTTCATATAAATAGTACTATTTGCACATAGTAAAGTGCAATGTGATGTCAGAAATGGATGACAAAATGAGGTAATAACACGAAATATATGCAAGGCAATATAAGGAATATGTATAGCTTGGAAACGTGATAGTTGCTCGCTCGCTCCGCTCGCTCGTAAGTATTTAGTCCATCCTCACACCCGATCCGACACGTTCGCAAATTCGAAATATGTCGCCGCCATATCGAATAATGAACGCAAGATGGATTGGTTTCAGGTTAGGCTATAGTTTTCGAGCGAGCACGGCGAGCGAGGGACGCGGAAAGTTGTGCCACAATCCAACGGTATGGCACATGGGACATTGAAATATTCGCACCAGCCCGAGGAGCCGGAAGTCTTTATCCTATTGCCTACTGACAAATGTTTACAGTTTATGAATAGTTTCACATAAATAGTACTATTTCCGCATACTACAGTGCAATGTGATGTCAGAAATGGCTGACAAAATTAGGTAATAACACGAAATATATGCAAGGCAATATAAGGTATATGTATAGCTTGGAAGTCGTGATAGTTGCTCGCTCGCTCCGCTCGCTCGTAAGTATTTAGTCCATCCTCACACCCGATCCGACACGTTCGCAAATTCGAAATATGTCGCCACCATATCGAATAATGAACGCAAGATGGATTGGTTTTAGGTTAGGCTATAGTTTTCGGGAGAGCGCAGCGAGCGAGGGACGCATAAAGGTGTATCACAAACCAACGGTTAGGCACATACGGACATTGAAACATTCGCACCAGCCCGAGGAGCCGGAAGTCTTTATGCTATTGCCTACTGACAAATGTTTACAGTTTATGAATAGTTTCACATAAATAGTTCTATTTCCGCATACTACAGTGCAATGTGATGTCAGAAATGGCTGACAAAATTAGGTAATGACACGAAATATATGCAAGCCAATATAAGGTATATGTATAACTTGGAAATTGTGATCGTTGCTCTCTCGCTCCGCTCGCTCGTAAAAATTTGGTCCAACCTCACATCCGATCAGACACGTTCGCAAATTTGAAATAAGTCGCCACCATATCGAATAATGAACTCAAGATGGATTTGTTTTAGGTTAGGCTTTAGTTTTCGAGCGAGCGCAGCGAGCGAGGGACGCGTAAAGGTGTATCACAAACCAACGGTTTGGCACATACGGACATTGAAATATTCGCACCAGCCCGAGGAGCCAGAAGTCTTTATGCTATTGCCTACTGACAAATGTTTACAGTTTATGAATAGTTTCACATAAATAGTTCTATTTCCGCATACTACAGTGCAATGTGATGTCAGAAATGGCTGACAAAATTAGGTAATAACACGAAATATATGCAAGCCAATATAAGGTATATGTATAACTTGGAAATTGTGATCGTTGCTCTCTCGCTCCGCTCGCTCGTAAAAATTTGGTCCAACCTCACATCCGATCAGACACGTTCGCAAATTTGAAATAAGTCGCCACCATATCGAATAATGAACTCAAGATGGATTTGTTTTAGGTTAGGCTTTAGTTTTCGAGCGAGCGCAGCGAGCGAGGGACGCGTAAAGGTGTATCACAAACCAACGGTTTGGCACATACGGACATTGAAATATTCGCACCAGCCCGAGGAGCCAGAAGTCTTTATCGAATTGCCTACTGACAAATGTCTACAGTTTACCAATAGTTTCACATAAGTAGTACTATTTGCACATAGTAAAGTGCAATGTGATGTCAGAAATGGCTGACAAAATTAGGTAAAAACACGAAATATATGCAAGGCAATATAAGGTATATGTATAGCTTGGAAGTCGTGATAGTTGCTCGCTCGCTCCGCTCGCTCGTAAGTATTTAGTCCATCCTCACACCCGATCCGACACGTTCGCAAATTCGAAATATGTCGCCGCCATAATGAATAATGCTCGCAAGATGGATTGGTTTTAGGTTAGGCTATAGCTTTCGAGCGAGCGCAGCGAGCGAGAGACGCATAAAGGTGTGTCACAAACCAACGGTTTGGCACATACGGACATTGAAACATTCGCACCAGCCCGAGGAGGCGGAAGTATTTATCCTATTGTCTACTGACAAATGTTTACAGTTTACCAATAGTTTCACATAAATAGTACTATTTGCACATAGTAAAGTGCAATGTGATGTCAGAAATGGCTCACAAAATTAGGTAATAACACGAAATATATGCAAGGCAATATAAGGTGTATGTATAGCTTGGAAATTGTGATCGTTGCTCGCTCGCTCCCCTCGCTCGTAAATATTTAGTCCATCCTCACATCCGATCCGACACGTTCCCAAATTTGAAATAAGTCGCAACCATATCGAATAATGAACGCAAGAAGGATTGGTTTTAGGTTAGGCTATAGCTTTCGAGCGATCACGGCGAGCGAGGGACGCGGAGATATGTGTCACAACCCAACGGTTTGGCACATACGGACATTGAAACATTCGCACCAGCCCGAGGAGACGGAAGTCTTTATGCTGTTGCCTACTGACAAATGTTTACAGTTTATGAATAGTTTCACATAAATAGAACTATTTCCGCATACTACAGTGCAATGTGATGTCAGAAACGGCTGACAAAATTAGGTAATAACACGAAATATATGCAAGGCAATATAAGGCATATGTATAACTTGGAAATTGTGATCGTTGCTCACTCGCTCCGCTCGCTCGTAAAAATTTAGTCCAACCTCACATCCGATCCGACACGATCCCAAATTTGCAATAAGTCGCCACCATATCGAATAATGAACTCAAGATGGATTGGTTTTAGGTTAGGCTATAGTTTACGAGCGACCGCAGCGAGCGAGAGACGCGTAAAGGTGTGTCACAAACCAACGGTTTGGCACATACAAACATAGCAATATTCGCACCAGCCCGAGGAGCCGGAAGTCGTTATCGAATTGCCTACTGACAAATGTATACAATTTATGAATAGTTTCACATAAATAGTACTATTTCCGCATACTACAGTGCAATGTGATGTCAGAAATGGCTGACAAAATTAGGTAATAACACGAAATATATGCAAGGCAATATAAGGTATATGTATAACTTGGAAATTGTGATCGCTGCTCGCTCGCTCCGGTCGCTCGTAAAAATCTAGTCCAACCTCACAACCGATCCGACACGTTCGCAAATTTGAAATAAGTCGCCACCATATCGAATAATGAACGCAAGATGGATTGGTTTTAGGTTAGGCTATAGTTTTCGAGAGAGCGCAGCGAGCGAGGGACGCATAAAGGTGTATCACAAACCAACGGTTAGGCACATACGGACATTGAAACATTCGCACCAGCCCGAGGAGCCGGAAGTCTTTATGCTATTGCCTACTGACAAATGTTTACAGTTTATGAATAGTTTCACATAAATAGTTCTATTTCCGCATACTACAGTGCAATGTGATGTCAGAAATGGCTGACAAAATTAGGTAATAACACGAAATATATGCAAGCCAATATAAGGTATATGTATAACCTGGAAATTGTGATCGTTGCTCTCTCGCTCCGCTCGCTCGTAAAAATTTGGTCCAACCTCACATCCGATCAGACACGTTCGCAAATTTGAAATAAGTCGCCACCATATCGAATAATGAACTCAAGATGGATTTGTTTTAGGTTAGGCTTTAGTTTTCGAGCGAGCGCAGCGAGCGAGGGACGCGTAAAGGTGTATCACAAACCAACGGTTTGGCACATACGGACATTGAAATATTCGCACCAGCCCGAGGAGCCAGAAGACTTTATCGAATTGCCTACTGACAAATGTCTACAGTTTACCAATAGTTTCACATAAGTAGTACTATTTGCACATAGTACAGTGCAATGTGATGTCAGAAATGGTTGACAAAATTAGGTAATAACACGAAATATATGCAAGGAAATATAAGGTATATGTATAACTTGGAAATTGTGATCGTTGCTCGCTCGCTCCGCTCGCTCCTAAAAATTTAGTCCAACCTCACATCCGATCAGACTCGTTCGCAAATTTGAAATATGTCGCTACCATATCCAATAATGAACGCAAGATGGATTGGTTTTAGGTTAGGCTAAAGTTTTCGAGCGACCGCAGCGAGCGTGAGACGCGTAAAGGTGTATCACAATCCAACGGTTTGGCACATGGGGACATTGAAATATTCGCACCAGCCAAAGGGGCCGGAAGTCTTTATCCTATTGCCTACTGACAAATGTTTACAGTCTACCAATAGTTTCATATAAATAGTACTATTTGCACATAGTAAAGTGCAATGTGATGTCAGAAATGGCTGACAAAATTAGGTAATAACACGAAATATATGCAAGGCAATATAAGGTATATGTATAACTTGGAAATTGTGATCGTTGCTCGCTCGCTCCGCTCGCTCCTAAAAATTTAGTCCAACCTCACATCCGATCCGACACGATCCCAAATTTGAAATAAGTCGCCTCAATGTCGAATGACTAACGCAACAGGGATTGGTTTTAGTTTAGGCTATAGTTTTCGAGCGAGCACTGCGAGCGAGGGACGCGGAAAGTTGTGTCACAATCCAACGGTTTGGCAGACGGGGACATTGAAATATTCGCACCAGCCCGAGGAGCCCGAAGTCTTTATCGAATTGCCTACTGACAAATGTTTACAGTTTACCAATAGTTTCACATAAGTAGTACTATTTGCACATAGTACAGTGCAATGTGATGTCAGAAATGGCTGACAAAATTAGGTAATAACACGAAATATATGCAAGGCAATATAAGGTATATGTCTAACTTGGAAATTGTGATCGTTGCTCGCTCGCTCCGCTCGCTCCTAAAAATTTAGTCCAACCTCACGTCCGATCAGACACGTTCGCAAATTTGAAATAAGTCGCCACCATATCGAATAATGAACTCAAGATGGATTTGTTTTAGGTTAGGCTTTAGTTTTCGAGCGAGCGCAGCGAGCGAGGGACGCGTAAAGGTGTATCACAAACCAACGGTTTGGCACATACGGACATTGAAATATTCGCACCAGCCCGAGGAGCCAGAAGTCGTTATCGAATTGTCTACTGACAAATGTCTACAGTTTACCAATAGTTTCACATAAGTAGTACTATTTGCACATAGTACAGTGCAATGTGATGTCAGAAATGGCTGACAAAATTAGGTAATAACACGAAATATATGCAAGGCAATATAAGGTATATGTATAACTTGGAAATTGTGATCGTTGCTCGCTCGCTCCGCTCGCTCCTAAAAATTTAGTCCAACCTCACATCCGATCAGACACGTTCGCAAATTTGAAATATGTCGCTACCATATCCAATAATGAACGCAAGATGGATTGGTTTTAGGTTAGGCTAAAGTTTTCGAGCGACCGCAGCGAGCGTGAGACGCGTAAAGGTGTATCACAATCCAACGGTTTGGCACATGGGGACATTGAAATATTCGCACCAGCCCGAGGAGCCGGAAGTCTTTATCCTATTGCCTACTGACAAATGTTTACAGTCTACCAATAGTTTCATATAAATTGTACTATTTGCACATAGTAAAGTGCAATGTGATGTCAGAAATGGCTGACAAAATTAGGTAATAACACGAAATATATGCAAGGCAATATAAGGTATATGTATAACTTGGAAATTGTGATCGTTGCTCGCTCGCTCCGCTCGCTCCTAAAAATTTAGTCCAACCTCACATCCGATCCGACACGATCCCAAATTTGAAATAAGTCGCCTCAATGTCGAATGACTAACGCAACAGGGATTGGTTTTAGTTTAGGCTATAGTTTTCGAGCGAGCACTGCGAGCGAGGGACGCGGAAAGTTGTGTCACAATCCAACGGTTTGGCAGACGGGGACATTGAAATATTCGCACCAGCCCGAGGAGCCCGAAGTCTTTATCGAATTGCCTACTGACAAATGTTTACAGTTTACCAATAGTTTCACATAAGTAGTACTATTTGCACATAGTACAGTGCAATGTGATGTCAGAAATGGCTGACAAAATTAGGTAATAACACGAAATATATGCAAGGCAATATAAGGTATATGTATAACTTGGAAATTGTGATCGTTGCTCGCTCGCTCCGCTCGCTCGTAAGTATTTAGTCCATCCTCACACCCGATCCGACACGTTCGCAAATTCGAAATATGTCGCTACCATATCCAATAATGAACGCAAGATGGATTGGTTTTAGGTTAGGCTATAGTTTTCGAGCGACCGCAGCGAGCGAGAGACGCCTAAAGGTGTGTCACAAACCAACGGTTTGGCACATACGGACATTGAAACATTCGCACCAGCCCGAGGAGGCGGAAGTATTTATCCTATTGCCTACTGACAAATGTTTACAGTTTACCTATAGTTTCACATAAATAGTACTATTTCCTCATAGTACAGTGCAATGTGATGTCCGAAATGGCTGACAAAATTAGGTACTAACACGAAATATGTGCAAGGCAATATAAGGTATATGTATAGCTTGGAAATTGTGATCGTTGCTCGCTCGCTCCGCTCGCTCGTAAGTATTTAGTCCATCCTCACACCCGATCCGACACGTTCGCAAATTCGAAATATGTCGCCGCCATATCGAATAATGAACGCAAGATGGATTGGTTTCAGGTTAGGCTATAGTTTTCGAGCGAGCACGGCGAGCGAGGGACGCGGAAAGTTGTGCCACAATCTAACGGTATGGCACATGGGGACATTGAAATATTCGCACCAGCCCGAGGAGCCGGAAGTCTTTATCCTATTGCCTACTGACAAATGTTTACAGTTTGCCAATAGTTTCACATAAGTAGTACTATTTGCACATAGTACAGTGCAATGTGATGTCAGAAATGGCTGACAAAATTATGTAATAACACAAAATATATGCAAGGCAATATAAGGTATATGTATAGCTTGGAAGTCGTGATAGTTGCTTGCTCGCTCCGCTCGCTCGTAAGTATTTAGTCCATCCTCACACCCGATCCGACACGTTCGCAAATTCGAAATATGTCGCCGCCATATCGAATAATGAACGCAAGATGGATTGGTTTCAGGTTAGGCTATAGTTTTCGAGCGAGCACGGCGAGCGAGGGACGCGGAAAGTTGTGCCACAATCCAACGGTATGGCACATGGGGACATTGAAATATTCGCACCAGCCCGAGGAGCCGGAAGTCTTTATCCTATTGCCTACTGACAAATGTTTACAGTTTATGAATAGTTTCACATAAATAGTACTATTTCCGCATACTACAGTCAATGTGATGTCCGAAATGGCTGACAAAATTAGGTACTAACACGAAATATGTGCAAGGCAATATAAGGTATATGTATAGCTTGGAAATTGTCACCGTTGCTGGCTCGATCCGCTCGCACGTAAAAATCTAGTCCTACTTCACAACCGATCCTACACGTTCCCAAATTTGAAATAAGTCGCCTCAATGTCGAATGACTAACGCAACAGGGATTGGTTTTACTTTAGGCTATAGTTTTCGAGCGAGCACTGCGAGCGAGGGACGCGGAAAGTTGTGTCACTATCATACGGTTTGGCAGACGGGGACATTGTAATATTCGCACCAGCCCGAGGAGCCCGAAGTCTTTATCGAATTGCCTACTGACAAATGTTTACAGTTTACCAATAGTTTCACATAAGTAGTACTATTTGCACATAGTACAGTGCAATGTGATGTCAGAAATGGCTGACAAAATTAGGTAATAACACGAAATATATGCAAGGCAATATAAGGTATATGTATAACTTGGAAATGGTGATCGTTGCTCGCTCGCTCCGCTCGCTCTTAAAAATTTAGTCCAACCTCACATCCGATCAGACACGTTCGCAAATTCGAAATATGTCGCTACCATATCCAATAATGAACGCAAGATGGATTGGTTTTAGGTTAGGCTATAGTTTTCGATCGAGCGCAGCGAGCGAGAGACGCCTAAAGGTGTGTCACAAACCAACGGTTTGGCACATACGGACATTGAAACATTCGCACCAGCCCGAGGAGGCGGAAGTATTTATCCTATTGCCTACTGACAAATGTTTACAGTTTACCTATAGTTTCACATAAATAGTTCTATTACCGCATACTACAGTGCAATGTGATGTCAGAAATGGCTGACAAAATTAGGTAATAACACGAAATATATGCAAGGCAATATAAGGTATATGTATAGCTTGGAAGTCGTGATAGTTGCTCGCTCACTCCGCTCGCTCGTAAATATTTAGTCCATCCTCACATCCGATCCGACACGTTCCCAAATTTTACATAAGTCGCCTCTATGTCGAATGACTAAAGCAAGAGGGATTGGTTTTAGGTTAGGTTATAGCTTTCGAGCGAGCACGGAGAACGAGGGGCGCGGAGTGGTGTGTCACAAACCAACGGTTTGGCACATACGGACATTGAAATATTCGCACCAGCCCGAGGTGGCGGAAGTATTTATCCTATTGCCTACTGACAAATGTTTACAGTTGACCTATAGTTTCACATAAATAGTACTATTTCCTCATAGTACAGTGCAATGTGATATCAGAAATGGCTGACAAAATTAGGTAATAACACGAAATATATGCAAAGCAATATAAGTTATATGTATAACTTGGATATTGTGATCGTTGCTCGCTCGCTCCGCTCGATCCTAAAAATTTAGTCCATCCTCACACCCGATCCGACACGTTCGCAAATTCGAAATATGTCGCCGCCATATCGAATAATGAACGCAAGATGGATTGGTTTTAGGGTAGGCTATAGTTTTCGAGCGAGCACGGCGAGCGAGGGACGCGGAAAGTTGTGCCACAATCCAACGGTATGGCACCCGGGGACATTGAAATATTCGCACCAGCCCGAGGAGCCGGAAGTCTCTATCCTATTGCCCACAGACAAATGTATACAGTTTACCAGTAGTTTCACATAAATAGTACTATTTCCACATAGTACAGTGCAATGTGATGTCCGAAATGGCTGACAAAATTAGGTACTAACACGAAATATGTGCAAGGCAATATAAGGTATTTGTATTGCTTGGAAATTGTGATCGCTGCTCGCTCGCTCCGCTCACTCGCAAAAATTTAGTCCGACCTCACATCCGATCCGACACGTTCGCAAATTCGAAATATGTCGCCAGAATAACGAATAATGCTCGCAAGATGGATTGGTTTTAGGTTAGGCTATAGTTTTCGAGCGAGCGCAGCGAGCGAGAGACGCCTAAAGGTGTGTCACAAACCAACGGTTTGGCACATACGGACATTGAAACATTCGCACCAGCCCGAGGAGGCGGAAGTATTTATCCTATTGCCTACTGACAAATGTTTACAGTTTACCTATAGTTTCACATAAATAGTACTATTTCCTCATAGTACAGTGCAATGTGAAGTCCGAAATGGCTGACAAAATTAGGTACTAACACGAAATATGTGCAAGGCAATATAAGGTATATGTATAGCTTGGAAATTGTGATCGCTGCTCGCTCGCTCCGCTCGCTCGTAAAAATCTAGTCCAACCTCACAACCGATCCGACACGTTCGCAAATTCGAAATAAGTCGCCACCATATCGAATAATGAACTCAAGATGGATTGGTTTTAGGTTAGGCTATAGTTTTCGAGCGAACGCAGCGAGCGAGAGACGCCTAAATGTGTGCCACAAACCAACGGTTTGGCACATACGAACATTGAAATATTCGCACCAGCCCGAGGAGCCGGAAGTCGTTATCGAATGGCCTACTGACAAATGTATACAGTTTATGAATAGCTTCACATAAATAGTACTATTTCCGCATACTACAGTCAATGTGATGTCCGTAATGGCTGACAAAATTAGGTACTAACACGAAATATGTGCAAGGCAATATAAGGTATATGTATAGCTTGGAAATTGTGACCGTTGCTGGCTCGATCCGCTCGGTCGTAAAAATCTAGTCCAACCTCACATCCGATCCGACACGTTCCCAAATTTGAAATAAGTCGCCTCAATGACGAAGGACTAACGCAACAGGGATTGGTTTTAGTTTAGGCTAAATTTTTCGAGCGAGCACTGCGAGCGAGGGACGCGGAAAGTTGTGTCACAATCCAACGGTTTGGCAGATGGGAACATTGAAATATTCGCACCAGCCCGAGGAGCCGGAAGTCTTTATGCTATTGCCTACTGACAAATGTTTACAGTTTATGAATAGTTTCACATAAATAGTACTATTTCCGCATACTACAGTGCAATGTGATGTCAGAAATGGCTGACAAAATTAGGTAATAACACGAAATATATGCAAGGCAATATGAGGTATATGTATAACTTGGAAATTGTGATCGTTGCTCGCTCGCTGCGCTCGCTCGTAAATATTTAGTCCATCCTCACATCCGATCCGACACGTTCCCAAATTTGACATAAGTCGCCTCTATGTCGAATGACTAAAGCAAGAGGGATTGGTTTTAGGTTAGGTTATAGCTTTCGAGCGAGCACGGAGAACGAGGGACGCGGAGAGGTGTGTCACAAACCAACGGTTTGGCACATACGGACATTGAAACATTCGCAAAAGCCCGAGGTGGCGGAAGTATTTATCCTATTGCCTACTGACAAATGTTTACAGTTTACCTATAGTTTCACATAAATAGTACTATTTCCTCATAGTACAGTGCAATGTGATGTCAGAAGTGGCTGACAAAATTAGGTAATAACACGAAATATATGCAAAGCAATATAAGTTATATGTATAACTTGGATATTGTGATCGTTGCTCGCTCGCTCCGCTCGATCCTAAAAATTTAGTCCATTCTCACACCCGATCCGACACGTTCGCAAATTCGAAATATGTCGCCGCCATATCGAATAATGAACGCAAGATGGATTGGTTTTAGGGTAGGCTATAGTTTTCGAGCGAGCACGGCGAGCGAGGGACGCGGAAAGTTGTGCCACAATCCAACGGTATGGCTCCCGGGGACATTGAAATATTCGCACCAGCCCGAGGAGCCGGAAGTCTCTATCCTATTGCCCACAGACAAATGTATACAGTTTACCAGTAGTTTCACATAAATAGTACTATTTCCACATAGTACAGTGCAATGTGATGTCCGAAATGGCTGACAAAATTAGGTACTAACACGAAATATGTGCAAGGCAATATAAGGTATTTGTATTGCTTGGAAATTGTGATCGCTGCTCGCTCGCTCCGCTCACTCGTAAAAATTTAGTCCGACCTCACATCCGATCCGACACGTTCGCAAATTTGAAATAAGTCGCCACAATGTCGAAGGACTAACGCAACAGGGATTGGTTTTAGTTTAGGCTATATTTTTCGAGCGAGCACTGCGAGCGAGGGACGCGGAAAGTTGTGTCACAATCCAACGGTTTGGCAGATGGGAACATTGAAATATTCGCACCAGCCCGAGGAGCCGGAAGTCGTTATCGAATGGCCTACTGACAAATGTATACAGTTTATGAATAGCTTCACATAAATAGTACTATTTCGGCATACTACAGTCAATGTGATGTCCGTAATGGCTGACAAAATTAGGTACTAACACGAAATATGTGCAAGGCAATATAAGGTATATGTATAGCTTGGAAATTGTGACCGTTGCTGGCTCGATCCGCTCGGTCGTAAAAATCTAGTCCAACCTCACATCCGATCCGACACGTTCCCAAATTTGAAATAAGTCGCCTCAATGTCGAAGGACTAACGCAACAGGGATTGGTTTTAGTTTAGGCTAAATTTTTCGAGCGAGCACTGCGAGCGAGGGACGCGGAAAGTTGTGTCACAATCCAACGGTTTGGCAGATGGGAACATTGAAATATTCGCACCAGCCCGAGGAGCCGGAAGTCTTTATGCTATTGCCTACTGACAAATGTTTACAGTTTATGAATAGTTTCACATAAATAGTACTATTTCCGCATACTACAGTGCAATGTGATGTCAGAAATGGCTGACAAAATTAGGTAATAACACGAAATATATGCAAGGCAATATAAGGTATATGTATAACTTGGAAATTGTGGTCGTTGCTCGCTCGCTGCGCTCGCTCGTAAATATTTAGTCCATCCTCACATCCGATCCGACACGTTCCCAAATTTGACATAAGTCGCCTCTATGTCGAATGACTAAAGCAAGAGGGATTGGTTTTAGGTTAGGTTATAGCTTTCGAGCGAGCACGGAGAACGAGGGACGCGGAGAGGTATGTCACAAACCAACGGTTTGGCACATACGGACATTGAAACATTCGCAAAAGCCCGAGGTGGCGGAAGTATTTATCCTATTGCCTACTGACAAATGTTTACAGTTTACCTATAGTTTCACATAAATAGTACTATTTCCTCATAGTACAGTGCAATGTGATGTCAGAAGTGGCTGACAAAATTAGGTAATAACACGAAATATATGCAAAGCAATATAAGTTATATGTATAACTTGGATATTGTGATCGTTGCTCGCTCGCTCCGCTCGATCCTAAAAATTTAGTCCATCCGCACACCCGATCCGACACGTTCGCAAATTCGAAATATGTCGCCGCCATATCGAATAATGAACGCAAGATGGATTGGTTTTACGGTAGGCTATAGTTTTCGAGCGAGCACGGCGAGCGAGGGACGCGGAAAGTTGTGCCACAATCCAACGGTATGGCTCCCGGGGACATTGAAATATTCGCACAAGCCCGAGGAGCCGGAAGTCTCTATCCTATTGCCCACAGACAAATGTATACAGTTTACCAGTAGTTTCACATAAATAGTACTATTTCCACATAGTACAGTGCAATGTGATGTCCGAAATGGCTGACAAAATTAGGTACTAACACGAAATATGTGCAAGGCAATATAAGGTATTTGTATTGCTTGGAAATTGTGATCGCTGCTCGCTCGCTCCGCTCACTCGTAAAAATTTAGTCCGACCTCACATCCGATCCGACACGTTCGCAAATTTGAAATAAGTCGCCTCAATGTCGAAGGACTAACGCAACAGGGATTGGTTTTAGTTTAGGCTATAGTTTTCGAGCGAGCACTGCGAGCGAGGGACGCGGAAAGTTGTGTCACAATCCAACGGTTTGGCAGATGGGAACATTGAAATATTCGCACCAGCCCGAGGAGCCGGAAGTCTTTATGCTATTGCCTACTGACAAATGTTTACAGTTTATGAATAGTTTCACATAAATAGTACTATTTCCGCATACTACAGTGCAATGTGATGTCAGAAATGGCTGACAAAATTAGGTAATAACACGAAATATATGCAAGGCAATATGAGGTATATGTATAACTTGGAAATTGTGATCGTTGCTCGCTCGCTGCGCTCGCTCGTAAATATTTAGTCCATCCTCATATCCGATCCGACACGTTCCCAAATTTGACATAAGTCGCCTCTATGTCGAATGACTAAAGCAAGAGGGATTGGTTTTAGGGTAGGCTATAGTTTTCGAGCGAGCACGGCGAGCGAGGGACGCGGAAAGTTGTGCCACAATCCAACGGTATGGCACCCGGGGACATTGAAATATTCGCACTAGCCCGAGGAGCCGGAAATCTCTATCCTATTGCCCACAGACAAATGTATACAGTTTACCAGTAGTTTCACATAAATAGTACTATTTCCACATAGTACAGTGCAATGTGATGTCCGAAATGGCAGAAAAAATTAGGTACTAACACGAAATATGTGCAAGGCAATATAAGGTATATGTATAGCTTGGAAATTGTGATAGTTGCTCACTCGCTCCGCTCGCTCGTAAAAATTTAGTCCAACCTCACATCCGATCCGACACGTTCCCAAATTTGCAATAAGTCGCCACCGTATCGAATAATGAACTCAAGATGGATTGGTTTTAGGTTAGGCTATAGTTTTCGAGCGAGCGCAGCGAGCGAGAGACGCCTAAATGTGTGCCACAAACCAACGGTTTGGCACATACGAACATTGAAATATTCGCACCAGCCCGAGGAGCCAGAAGTCTTTATCGAATTGCCTACTGACAAATGTATACAGTTTACCAGTAGTTTCACATAAATAGTACTATTTCCACATACTACAGTCAATGTGATGTCCGTAATGGCTGACAAAATTAGGTAATAACACGAAATATATGCAAGGCAATATAAGGTATATGTATAGCTTGGAAGTCGTGATAGTTGCTCGCTCGCTCCGCTCGCTCCTAAAAATTTAGTCCAACCTCACATCCGATCCGACACGATCCCAAATTTGAAATAAGTCGCCACAATGTCGAATGACTAACGCAACAGGGATTGGTTTTAGTTTAGGCTATAGCTTTCGAGCGATCACGGCGAGCGAGGGACGCGGAGATGTGTGTCACAATCCAACGGTTTGGCACATGGGGACATTGAAATATTCGCACCACTCCGAGGAGCCGGAAGTCTTTATGCTATTGCCTACTGACAAATGTTTACTGTTTACCAATAGTTTCACATAAATAGTACTATTTCCACATACTACAGAGCAATGTGATGTCCGAAATGGCTGACAAAATTAGGTAATAACACGAAATATATGCAAGGCAATATAAGGTATATGTATAGCTTGGAAATTGTGATCGTTGCTCGCTCGCTGCGCTCGCTCGTAAATATTTAGTCCATCCTCACATCCGATCCGACACGTTCCCAAATTTGACATAAGTCGCCTCTATGTCGAATGACTAAAGCAAGAGGAATTGGTTTTAGGTTAGGTTATAGCTTTCGAGCGAGCACTGCGAGCGAGGGACGCGGAAAGTTGTATCACAAACCAACGGTTAGGCACATACGGACATTGAAATATTCGCACCAGCCCGAGGAGCCAGAAGTCTTTATCGAATTGCCTACTGACAAATGTTTACAGTTTACCAATAGTTTCACATAAGTAGTACTATTTGCACATAGTAAAGTATAATGTGATGTCAGGAATGGCTGACAAAATTAGGTAATAACACGAAATATATGCAAGGCAATATAAGGTATATGTATAGCTTGGAAATTGTGATCGTTGCTCGCTCGCTCCGCTCGCTCGTAAATATTTAGTCCATCCTCACACCCGATCCGACACGTTCGCAAATTCGAAATATGTCGCCAGCATAACGAATAATGCTCGCAAGATGGATTGGTTTTAGGTTGGGCTATAGTTTTCGAGCGAGCGCAGCGAGCGAGAGACGCCTAAAGGTGTGTCACAAACCAACGGTTTGGCACATACGGACATTGAAACATTCGCACCAGCCCGAGGAGGCAGAAGTATTTATCCTATTGCCTACTGACAAATGTTTACAGTTTACCTATAGTTTCACATAAATAGTACTATTTCCTCATAGTACAGTGCAATGTGATGTCCGAAATGGCTGACAAAATTAGGTACTAACACGAAATACATGCAAGGCAATATAAGGTATATGTACAGCTTGGAAATTGTGACCGTTGCTCGCTCACTCCGCTCGCTCGAAAAAATCTAGTCAAACCTCACAACCGATCCGACACGTTCGCAAATTTGAAATAAGTCGCCTCAATGTCGAAGGACTAACGCAACAGGGATTGGTTTTAGTTTAGGCTAAATTTTTCGAGCGAGCACTGCGAGCGAGGGACGCGGAAAGTTGTGTCACAATCCAACGGTTTGGCAGATGGGAACATTGAAATATTCGCACCAGCCCGAGGAGCCGGAAGTCTTTATGCTATTGCCTACTGACAAATGTTTACAGTTTATGAATAGTTTCACATAAATAGTACTATTTCCGCATACTACAGTGCAATGTGATGTCAGAAATGGCTGACAAAATTAGGTACTAACACGAAATATGTGCAAGACAATATACGGTATATGTATAGCTTGGAAATTGTGACCGTTGCTGGCTCGATCCGCTCGCACGTGAAAATCTAGTACAACCTCACAACCGATCCGACACGTTCCCAAATTTGAAATAAGTCGCCTCAATGTCGAATGACTAGCGCAACAGGGATTGGTTTTAGTTTAGGCTATAGTTTTCGAGCGAGCACTGCGAGCGAGGGACGCGGAAAGTTGTGTCACAATCCAACGGTATGGCACATGGGGACATTGAAATATTCGCACCAGCCCGAGGAGCCGGAAGTCTCTATCCTATTGCCCACTGACAAATGTATACAGTTTACCAGTAGTTTCACACAAATAGTACTATTTCCACGTACTACAGTCAATGTGATGTCCGATATGGCTGACAAAATTAGGTACTAACACGAAATATGTGCAAGACAATATACGGTATATGTATAGCTTGGAAATTGTGACCGTTGCTGGCTCGATCCGCTCGCACGTGAAAATCTAGTACAACCTCACAACCGATCCGACACGTTCCCAAATTTGAAATAAGTCGCCTCAATGTCGAATGACTAGCGCAACAGGGATTGGTTTTAGTTTAGGCTATAGTTTTCGAGCGAGCACTGCGAGCGAGGGACGCGGAAAGTTGTGTCACAATCCAACGGTTTGGCACATAAGGACATTAAAATATTCGCACCAGCCCGAGGAGCCGAAAGTCTTTATCCTATTGCCTATTGACAAATGTTTACAGTTTATGAATACTTTCACATAAATAGTACTATTTCCACATACTACAGTGCAATGTGATGTCCGAAATGGCTGACAAAATTAGGTAATAACACGACATATATGAAAGGCATTATAAGGTATATGTATAGCTTGGAAATTGTGACCGTTGCTCGCTCGCTACGCTCGCTCGTAAAAATCTAGTCGAACCTCACAACCGATCCGACACGTTAGCAAATTTAAAATATGTCGCCACCATATCGAATAATGATTGCAAGATGTATTGGTTTTAGGTTAGACTATAGTTTTCGAGCGAGCGCAGCGAGCGAGAGACGCCTAAAGGTGTGTCACAAACCAACGGTTTGGCACATACGGACATTGAAACATTCGCACCAGCCCGAGGAGGCGGAAGTATTTATCCTATTGCCTACTGACAAATGTTTACAGTTTACCTATAGTTTCACATAAATAGTAGTATTTCCTCATAGTACAGTGCAATGTGATGTCCGAAATGGCTGACAAAATTAGGTAGTAACACGAAATATGTGCAAGGCAATATATGGTATATGTATAGCTTGGAAATTGTGACCGTTGCTCGCTCGCTCCTCTCGCTCGTAAAAATCTAGTCCAACCTCACAACCGATCCGACACGTTCGCAAATTCGAAATATGTCGCCACCATATCGAATAATGAACGCAACATGGATTCGCTTTAGGTTAGGCTATAGTTTTCGGGCGACCGCAGCGAGCGTGAGACGCGTAAAGGTGTGTCACAAACCAACGGTTCGGCACATACGGACATTGAAATATTCGCACCAGCCCGAGGAGCCGGAAGTCTTTATCCTATTTCCTACTGACAAATGTATACAGTTTAGCAGTAGTTTCACATAAATAGTAATATTTCCACATAGTACAGTGCAATTTGATGTCCGAAATGGCTGACAAAATTAGGTACTAACACGAAATATGTGCAAGGCAATATAAGGTATATGTATAACTTGGAAATTGTGATCGTTGCTCGCTCGCTCCGCTCGCTCCTAAAAATTTAGTCCAAACTCACATCCGATCAGACACGTTCGCAAATTTGAAAGATGTCGCTACCATATCGAATAATGAACTCAAGATGGATTGGTTTTAGGTTAGGCTATATTTTTCGAGCGACCGCAGCGAGCGAGAGACGCGTAAATGTGTGCCACAAACCAACGGTTTGGCACATACGAACATTGAAATATTCGCACCAGCCCGAGGAGCCGGAAGTCTTTATCGTATTGCCTACTGACAAATGTATACAGTTTATGAATAGTTTCACATAAATAGTGCTATTTCCGCATACTACAGTGCAATGTGATGTCAGAAATGGCTGACAAAATTAGGTAATAACACGAAATATATGCAAGGCAAAATAAGGTATATCTATAACTTGGAAATTGTGATCGTTGCTCGCTCGCTCCGCTCGCTCGTAAAAATTTAGTCCAACCTCACATCCGATCCGACACGTTCTCAAATTTGAAATAAGTCCCCACCATATCGAATAATGAACTCAAGATGGATTGGTTTTAGGTTAGACTATAGTTTTCGAGCGAGCGCAGCGAGCGAGAGTCGCCTAAAGGTGTGTCACAAACCAACGGTTTGGCACATACGGACATTGAAACATTCGCACCAGCCCGAGGAGGCGGAAGTATTTATCCTATTTCCTACTGACAAATGTATACAGTTTAGCAGTAGTTTCACATAAATAGTAAAATTTCCACATAGTACAGTGCAATGTGATGTCCGAAATGGCTGACAATATTAGGTACTAACACGAAATATGTTAAAGGCAATATAAGGTATATGTATAGCTTGGAAATTGTGACCGTTGCTCGCTCGCTCCTCTCGCTCGTAAAAATCTAGTCCAACCTCACAACCGATCCGACACGTTCGCAAATTCGAAATATGTCGCCCCCATATCGAATAATGATTGCAAGATGTATTGGTTTTAGGTTAGGCTATAGTTTTCGAGCGAGCGCAGCGAGCGAGAGACGCCTAAAGGTGTGTCACAAACCAACGGTTTGGCACATACGGACATTGAAACATTCGCACCAGCCCGAGGAGGCGGAAGTATTTATCCTATTGCCTACTGACAAATGTTTACAGTTTACCTATAGTTTCACATAAATAGTAGTATTTCCTCATAGTACAGTGCAATGTGATGTCCGAAATGGCTGACAAAATTAGGTAGTAACACGAAATATGTGCAAGGCAATATATGGTATATGTATAGCTTGGAAATTGTGACCGTTGCTCGCTCGCTCCTCTCGCTCGTAAAAATCTAGTCCAACCTCACAACCGATCCGACACGTTCGCAAATTCGAAATATGTCGCCACCATATCGAATAATGAACGCAAGATGGATTCGCTTTAGGTTAGGCTATAGTTTTCGGGCGACCGCAGCGAGCGTGAGACGCGTAAAGGTGTGTCACAAACCAACGGTTCGGCACATACGGACATTGAAATATTCGCACCAGCCCGAGGAGCCGGAAGTCTTTATCCTATTTCCTACTGACAAATGTATACAGTTTAGCAGTAGTTTCACATAAATAGTACTATTTCCGCATACTACAGTGCAATGTGATGTCAGAAATGGCTGACAAAATTAGGTAATAACACGAAATATATGCAAGGCAAAATAAGGTATATCTATAACTTGGAAATTGTGATCGTTGCTCGCTCGCTCCGCTCGCTCGTAAAAATTTAGTCCAACCTCACATCCGATCCGACACGTTCTCAAATTTGAAATAAGTCGCCACCATATCGAATAATGAACTCAAGATGGATTGGTTTTAGGTTAGACTATAGTTTTCGAGCGAGCGCAGCGAGCGAGAGTCGCCTAAAGGTGTGTCACAAACCAACGGTTTGGCACATACGGACATTGAAACATTCGCACCAGCCCGAGGAGGCGGAAGTATTTATCCTATTTCCTACTGACAAATGTATACAGTTTAGCAGTAGTTTCACATAAATAGTAAAATTTCCACATAGTACAGTGCAATGTGATGTCCGAAATGGCTGACAATATTAGGTACTAACACGAAATATGTTAAAGGCAATATAAGGTATATGTATAGCTTGGAAATTGTGACCGTTGCTCGCTCGCTCCTCTCGCTCGTAAAAATCTAGTCCAACCTCACAACCGATCCGACACGTTCGCAAATTCGAAATATGTCGCCACCATATCGAATAATGAACGCAAGATGGATTCGCTTTAGGTTAGGCTATAGTTTTCGGGCGACCGCAGCGAGCGCGAGACGCGTAAAGGTGTGTCACAAACCAACGGTTCGGCACACACGGACATTGAAATATTCGCACCAGCCCGAGGAGCCGGAAGTCTTTATCGAATTGCCTACTGACAAATGTATACAGTTTATGAATAGTTTCACATAAATAGTACTATTTCCGCATACTACAGTGCAATGTGATGTCAGAAATGGCTGACCAAATTAGGTAATAACACGAAATATATGCAAGGCAATATACGGTATATGTATAGCTTGGAAATTGTGACCGTTGCTGGATCGATCCGCTCGCTCGTGAAAATCTAGTCCAACCTCACAACCGATCCGACACGTTCCCCAATTTGAAATAAGTCGCCTCAATGTCGAAAGACTAGCGCAACAGGGATTGGTTTTAGTTTAGGCTATAGTTTTCGAGCGTGCACTGCGAGCGAGGGACGCGGAAAGTTGTGTCACGATCCAACGGTTTGGCACATAAGGACATTAAAATATTCGCACCAGCCCGAGGAGCCGAAAGTCTTTATCCTATTGCCTATTGACAAATGTTTACAGTTTATGAATACTTTCACATAAATAGTACTATTTCCACATACTACTGTGCAATGTGATGTCCGAAATGGCTGACAAAATTAGGTAATAACACGAAATATGTGCAAGGCAATATACAGTATATGTAAAGCTTGGAAATTGTGACCGTTGCTGGCTCGATCCGCTCGCTCGTAAAAATCTAGTCCAACCTCACAACCGATCCGACACGTTCCCGAATTTGAAATAAGTCGCCTCAATGTCGAATGACTAGCGCAACAGGGATTGGTTTTAGTTTAGGCTATAGTTTTCGAGCGAGCACTGCGAGCGAGGGATGCGGAAAGTTGTGTCACAATCCAACGGTTTGGCACATAAGGACATTAAAATATTCGCACCAGCCCGAGGAGCCGAAAGTCTTTATCCTATTGCCTATTGACAAATGTTTACAGTTTATGAATACTTTCACATAAATAGTACTATTTCCACATACTACAGTGCAATGTGATGTCCGAAATGGCTGACAAAATTAGGTACTAACACGAAATACATGCAAGGCAACATAAGGTATATGTACAGCTTGGAAATTGTGACCGTTGCTCGCTCGCTCCTCTCGCTCGAAAAAATCTAGTCCAATCTCACAACCGATCCGACACGTTCGCAAATTTGATATAAGTCGCCAGCATATCGAATAATGAACGCAAGATGCATTTGTTTTAGGTTAGGCTATAGCTTTCGTGCGAGCTCAGCGATCGAGAGTCGCGTAATGGTGTGTCACAAACCAACGGTTTGGCACATACGGACATTGAAATATTCGCACCAGCCCGAGGAGCCGGAAGTCTTTATCCTATTGCCTACTGACAAATGTTTATAGTTTACCAATAGTTTCACATAAATAGTACTATTTCCACATACTACAGAGCAATGTGATGTCCAAAATGGCTGACAAAATTGGGTAATAACACGAAATATATGCAAGGCAATATAAGGTATATGTATAGTTTGGAAATTGTGATCGTTGCTCGCTCGCTCCGCTCGCTCGTCAAAATTTAGTCCAACCTCACATCCGATCAGACACGTTCGAAAATTTGAAATAAGTCGCCACCATATCGGATAATGAACGCAAGATGTATTTGTTTTAGGTTAGGCTATAGCTTTCGAGCGAGCGCAGCGATCGAGAGACGCGTAATGGTGTGTCACACACCAACGGTTTGGCACATAAGGACATTAAAATATTCGCACCAGCCCGAGGAGCCGGAAGTCTTTATCGAATTGCCTACTGACAAATGTATACAGTTTATGAATAGTTTCACATAAACAGTATTATTTCCTCATAGTACAGTGCAATGTGATGTCCGAAATGTCTGACAAAATTAGGTACTAACACGAAATATGTGCAAGGCAATATAAGGTATATGTATAGCTTGGAAATTGTGACCGTTGCTCGCTCGCTCCGCTCGCTCGTAAAAATTTAGCCAAACCTCACATCCGATCAGACACGTTCGCAAATTTGATATAAGTCGCCAGCATATCGAATAACGAACGCAAGATGGATTCGTTTTAGGTTAGGCTATATTTTTCGAGCTAGCACAGCGAGCGAGAGACGCGTAAATGTGTGCCACAAACCAACGGTTTGGCACATACGAACATTGAAATATTCGCACCAGCCCGAGGAGCCGGAAGTCTTTATCGAATTGCCTACTGACAAATGTATACAGTTTATGAATAGTTTCAAATAAATAGTACTATTTCCCCATACTACAGTGCAATGTGATGTCCGAAATGGCTGACAAAATTAGGTAATAACACGAAATATATGCAAGGCTATATAAGGTATATGTATAGCTTGGAAATTGTGACCGTTGCTGGCTCGATCCGCTCGCTCGTAAAAATCTAGTCCAACCTCACAACCGATCCGACACGTTCCCGAATTTGAAATAAGTCGCCTCAATGTCGAATGACTAACGCAACAGGGATTGGTTTTAGTTTAGGCTATAGCTTTCGAGCGAGCACTGCGAGCGAGGGACGCGGAAAGTTGTGTCACAATCCAACGTTTTGGCACATAAGGACATTAAAATATTCGCACCAGCCCGAGGAGCCGGAAGTATTTATCCTATTGCCTACTGACAAATGTTTACAGTTTACCTATAGTTTCACATAAATAGTAGTATTTCCTCATAGTACAGTGCAATGTAATGTCCGAAATGGCTGACAAAATTAGGTACTAACACGAAATATGTGCAAGGCAATATAAGGTATATGTATAGCTTGGAAATTGTGACCGTTGCTCGCTCGCCCCTCTCGCTCGTAAAAATCTAGTCCAACCTCACAACCGATCCGACACGTTCGCAAATTCGAAATATGTCGCCACCATATCGAATAATGAACGCAAGATGGATTCGCTTTAGGTTAGGCTATAGTTTTCGGGCGACCGCAGCGAGCGTGAGACGCGTAAAGTTGTGTCACAAACCAACGGTTCGGCACACACGGACATTGAAATATTCGCACCAGCCCGAGGAGCCGGAAGTCTTTATCCTATTGCCCACTGACAAATGTTTACAGTTTACCAATAGTTTCACATAAATAGTACTATTTCCTCATAGTACAGTGCAATGTGATGTCCGAAATGGCTGACAAAATTAGGTACTAACACGAAATACATGCAAGGCAATATAAGGTATATGTACAGCTTGGAAATTGTGACCGTTGCTCGCTCGCTCCGCACGCTCGTAAAAATCTAGTACAACCTCACAACCGATCCGACACGTTCGCAAATTCGAAATATGTCGCCGCCATATCGAATAATGAACTCAAGATAGATTGGTTTTAGGTTAGGCTATATTTTTCGAGCTAGTGCAGCGAGCGTGAGACGCGTAAATGTGTGCCACAAACCAACGGTTTGGCACATACGAACATTGAAATATTCGCACCAGCCCGAGGAGCCGGAAGTCTTTATCGAATTGTCTACTGACAAATGTATACAGTTTATGAATAGTTTCACATAAATAGTACTATTTCCGCATACTACAGTGCAATGTGATGTCAGAAATGGCTGACAAAATTAGGTAATAACACGAAATATATGCAAGGCAATATACGGTATATGTATAGCTTGGAAATTGTGACCGTTGCTGGCTCGATCCGCTCGCTCGTGAAAATCTAGTCCAACATCACAACCGATCCGACACGTTCCCCAATTTGAAATAAGTCGCCTCAATGTCGAATGACTAGCGCAACAGGGATTGGTTTTAGTTTAGGCTATAGCTTTCGAGCGAGCACTGCGAGCGAGGGACGCGGAAAGTTGTGTCACAATCCAACGGTTTGGCACATAAGGCCATTAAAATATTCGCACCAGCCCGAGGAGCCGGAAGTATTTATCCTATTGCCTACTGACAAATGTTTACAGTTTACCTATAGTTTCACATAAATAGTAGTATTTCCTCATAGTACAGTGCAATGTGATGTCCGAAATGGCTGAAAAAATTAGGTACTAACACGAAATATGTGCAAGGCAATATAAGGTATATGTATAGCTTGGAAATTGTGACCGTTGCTCGCTCGCTCCGCTCGCTCGTAAAAATTTAGTCAAACCTCTCATCCGATCAGACACGTTCTCAAATTTGATATAAGTCGCCAGCATATCGAATAATGAACGCAAGATGGATTTGTTTTAGGTTAGGCTATATTTTTCGAGCTAGCGCAGCGAGCGAGAGACGCGTAAATGTGTGCCACAAACCAACGGTTTGGCACATACGAACATTGAAATATTCGCACCAGCCCGAGGAGCCGGAAGTCTTTATCGAATTGCCTACTGACAAATGTATACAGTTTATGAATAGTTTCAAATAAATAGTACTATTTCCGCATACTACAGTGCAATGTGATGTCAGAAATGGCTGACAAAATTAGGTAATAACACGAAATATATGCAAGGCAATATAAGGTATATGTATAGCTTGGAAATTGTGACCGTTGCTGGCTCGATCCGCTCGCTCGTAAAAATCTAGTCCAACCTCACAACCGATCCGACACGTTCCCGAATTTGAAATAGGTCGCCTCAATGTCGAATAACTAACGCAACAGGGATTGGTTTTAGTTTAGGCTATAGCTTTCGATCGAGCTCAGCGATCGAGAGACGCGTAATGGTGTGTCACAAACCAACGGTTTGGCACATACGGACATTGAAATATTCGCACCAGCCCGAGGAGCCGGAAGTCTTTATCCTATTGCCTACTGACAAATGTTTATAGTTTACCAATAGTTTCACATAAATAGTACTATTTCCACATACTACAGAGCAATGTGATGTCCAAAATGGCTGACAAAATTGGGTAATAACACGAAATATATGCAAGGCAATATAAGGTATATGTATAGTTTGGAAATTGTGATCGTTGCTCGCTCGCTCCGCTCGCTCGTCAAAATTTAGTCCAACCTCACATCCGATCAGACACGTTCGCAAATTTGAAATAAGTCGCCACCATATCGGATAATGAACGCAAGATGTATTTGTTTTAGGTTAGGCTATAGCTTTCGAGCGAGCGCAGCGATCGAGAGACGCGTAATGGTGTGTCACACACCAACGGTTTGGCACATAAGGACATTAAAATATTCGCACCAGCCCGAGGAGCCGGAAGTCTTTATCGAATTGCCTACTGACAAATGTATACAGTTTATGAATAGTTTCACATAAACAGTAGTATTTCCTCATAGTACAGTGCAATGTGATGTCCGAAATGTCTGACAAAATTAGGTACTAACACGAAATATGTGCAAGGCAATATAAGGTATATGTATAGCTTGGAAATTGTGACCGTTGCTCGCTCGCTCCGCTCGCTCGTAAAAATTTAGTCAAACCTCACATCCGATCAGACACGTTCGCAAATTTGATATAAGTCGCCAGCATATCGAATAATGAACGCAAGATGGATTTGTTTTAGGTTAGGCTATATTTTTCGAGCTAGCGCAGCGAGCGAGAGACGCGTAAATGTGTGCCACAAACCAACGGTTTGGCACATACGAACATTGAAATATTCGCACCAGCCCGAGGAGCCGGAAGTCTTTATCGAATTGCCTACTGACAAATGTATACAGTTTATGAATAGTTTCAAATAAATAGTACTATTTCCGCATACTACAGTGCAATGTGATGTCCGAAATGGCTGACAAAATTAGGTAATAACACGAAATATATGCAAGGCTATATAAGGTATATGTATAGCTTGGATATTGTGATCGTTGCTCGCTCGCTCCGCTCGCTCGTAAAAATTTAGTCCAACCTCACATCCGATCAGACACGTTCGCAAATTTGAAATAAGTCGCCACCATATCGAATAATGAACGCAAGATGGATTGGTTTTAGGTTACGCTGTAGTTTTCGAGCGAGCACGGCGAGCTGGGTCGCGGAAAGTTGTGTCACAATCCAACGGTATGGCACATGGGGACATTGAAATATTCGCACCAGCCCGAGGAGCCGGAAGTCACGATCCTATTGCCCACTGACAAATGTATACAGTTTACCTATAGTTTCACATAAATAGTAGTATTTCCTCATAGTACAGTGCAATGTGATGTCCGAAATGGCTGACAAAATTAGGTACTAACACGAAATATGTGCAAGGCAATATAAGGTATATGTATAGCTTGGAAATTGTGACCGTTGCTGGCTCGATCCGCTCGCTCGTGAAAATCTAGTCCAACCTCACAACCGATCCGACACGTTCCCCAATTTGAAATAAGTCGCCTCAATGTCGAATGACTAGCGCAACAGGGATTGGTTTTAGTTTAGGCTATAGTTTTCGAGCGAGCACTGCGAGCGAGGGACGCGGAAAGTTGTGTCACAATCCAACGGTTTGGCACATAAGGACATTAAAATATTCGCACCAGCCCGATTAGCCGAAAGTCTTTATCCTATTGCCTATTGAGAAATGTTTACAGTTTATGAATACTTTCACATAAATAGTACTATTTCCACATACTACAGTGCAATGTGATGTCCGAAATGGCTGACAAAATTAGGTAATAACACGAAATATGTGCAAGGCAATATACAGTATATGTAAAGCTTGGAAATTGTGACCGTTGCTGGCTCGATCCGCTCGCTCGTAAAAATCTAGTCCAACCTCACAAACGATCCGACACGTTCCCGAATTTGAAATAAGTCGCCTCAATGTCGAATGACTAGCGCAACAGGGATTGGTTTTAGTTTAGGCTATAGTTTTCGAGCGAGCACTGCGAGCGAGGGATGCGGAAAGTTGTGTCACAATCCAACGGTTTGGCACATAAGGACATTAAAATATTCGCACCAGCCCGAGGAGCCGAAAGTCTTTATCCTATTGCCTATTGACAAATGTTTACAGTTTATGAATACTTTCACATGAATAGTACTATTTCCACATACTACAGTGCAATGTGATGTCCGAAATGGCTGACAAAATTAGGTAATAACACGAAATATGTGCAAGGCAATATACGGTATATGTATAGCTTGGAAATTGTGACCGTTGCTGGCTCGATCCGCTCGCTCGTAAAAATTTAGTCAAACCTCACATCCGATCAGACACGTTCTCAAATTTGATATAAGTCGCCAGCATATCGAATAATGAACGCAAGATGGATTTGTTTTAGGTTAGGCTATATTTTTCGAGCTAGCGCAGCGAGCGAGAGACGCGTAAATGTGTGCCACAAACCAACGGTTTGGCACATACGAACATTGAAATATTCGCACCAGCCCGAGGAGCCGGAAGTCTTTATCGAATTGCGTACTGACAAATGTATACAGTTTATGAATAGTTTCACATAAATAGTACTATTTCCGCATACTACAGTCAATGTGTTGTCCGAAATGGCTGACAAATTTAGGTACTAACACGAAATATGTGCAAGGCAATATACGGTATATGTATAGCTTGGAAATTGTGACCGTTGCTGGCTCGATCCGCTCGCTCGTGAAAATCTAGTCCAACCTCACAACCGATCCGACACGTTCCCCAATTTGAAATAAGTCGCCTCAATGTCGAATGACTAGCGCAACAGGGATTGGTTTTAGTTTAGGCTATAGTTTTCGAGCGAGCACTGCGAGCGAGGGACGCGGAAAGTTGTGTCACAATCCAACGGTTTGGCACATAAGGACATTAAAATATTCGCACCAGCCCGAGGAGCCGAAAGTCTTTATCCTATTGCCTATTGACAAATGTTTACAGTTTATGAATACTTTCACATAAATAGTACTATTTCCACATACTACAGTGCAATGTGATGTCCGAAATGGCTGACAAAATTAGGTAATAACACGAAATATGTGCAAGGCAATATACAGTATATGTAAAGCTTGGAAATTGTGACCGTTGCTGGCTCGATCCGCTCGCTCGTAAAAATCTAGTCCAACCTCACAACCGATCCGACACGTTCCCGAATTTGAAATAAGTCGCCTCAATGTCGAATGACTAGCGCAACAGGGATTGGTTTTAGTTTAGGCTATAGTTTTCGAGCGAGCACTGCGAGCGAGGGATGCGGAAAGTTGTGTCACAATCCAACGGTTTGGCACATAAGGACATTAAAATATTCGCACCAGCCCGAGGAGCCGAATGTCTTTATCCTATTGCCTATTGACAAATGTTTACAGTTTATGAATACTTTCACATAAATAGTACTATTTCCACATACTACAGTGCAATGTGATGTCCGAAATGGCTGACAAAATTAGGTAATAACACGAAATATGTGCAAGGCAATATACGGTATATGTATAGCTTGGAAGTTGTGACCGTTGCTGGCACGATCCGCTCGCTCGTAAAAATCTAGTCCAACCTCACAACCGATCCGACACGTTCCCGAATTTGAAATAAGTCGCCTCAATGTCGAATGACTAACGCAACAGGGATTGGTTTTAGTTTAGGCTATAGCTTTCGAGCGAGCACTGCGAGCGAGGGACGCGGAAAGTTGTGTCACAATCCAACGGTTTGGCACATAAGGCCATTAAAATATTCGCACCAGCCCGAGGAGCCGGAAGTATTTATCCTATTGCCTACTGACAAATGTTTATAGTTTACCAATAGTTTCACATAAATAGTACTATCTCCACATACTACAGAGCAATGTGATGTCCAAAATGGCTGACAAAATTGGGTAATAACACGAAATATATGCAAGGCAATATAAGGTATATGTATAGTTTGGAAATTGTGATCGTTGCTCGCTCGCTCCGCTCGCTCGTCAAAATTTAGTCCTACCTCACATCCGATCAGACACGTTCGCAAATTTGAAATAAGTCGCCACCATATCGGATAATGAACGCAAGATGTATTTGTTTTAGGTTAGGCTATAGCTTTCGAGCGAGCGCAGCGATCGAGAGACGCGTAATGGTGTGTCACACACCAACGGTTTGGCACATAAGGACATTAAAATATTCGCACCAGCCCGAGGAGCCGGAAGTCTTTATCGAATTGCCTACTGACAAATGTATACAGTTTATGAATAGTTTTCACATAAACAGTATTATTTCCTCATAGTACAGTGCAATGTGATGTCCGAAATGTCTGACAAAATTAGGTACTAACACGAAATATGTGCAAGGCAATATAAGGTATATGTATAGCTTGGAAATTGTGACCGTTGCTCGCTCGCTCCGCTCGATCGTAAAAATTTAGTCAAACCTCACATCCGATCAGACACGTTCGCAAATTTGATATAAGTCGCCAGCATATCGAATAATGAACGCAAGATGGATTTGTTTTAGGTTAGGCTATATTTTTCGAGCTAGCGCAGCGAGCGAGAGACGCGTAAATGTGTGCCACAAACCAACGGTTTGGCACATACGAACATTGAAATATTCGCACCAGCCCGAGGAGCCGGAAGTCTCTATCCTATTGCCCACTGACAAATGTTTATAGTTTACCAATAGTTTCACATAAATAGTACTATCTCCACATACTACAGAGCAATGTGATGTCCAAAATGGCTGACAAAATTGGGTAATAACACGAAATATATGCAAGGCAATATAAGGTATATGTATAGTTTGGAAATTGTGATCGTTGCTCGCTCGCTCCGCTCGCTCGTCAAAATTTAGTCCTACCTCACATCCGATCAGACACGTTCGCAAATTTGATATAAGTCGCCAGCATATCGAATAATGAACGCAAGATGGATTTGTTTTAGGTTAGGCTATATTTTTCGAGCTAGCGCAGCGAGCGAGAGACGCGTAAATGTGTGCCACAAACCAACGGTTTGGCACATACGAACATTGAAATATTCGCACCAGCCCGAGGAGCCGGAAGTCTCTATCCTATTGCCCACTGACAAATGTATACAGTTTACCTATAGTTTCACATAAATAGTAGTATTTCCTCATAGTACAGTGCAATGTGATGTCCGAAATGGCTGACAAAAGTAGGTACTATCACGAAATATGTGCAAGGCAATATAAGGTATATGTATAGCTTGGAAATTGTGACCGTTGCTGGCTCGATCCGCTAGCTCGTAAAAATCTAGTCCAACCTCACAACCGATCCGACACGTTCCCGAATTTGAAATAAGTCGCCTCAATGTCGAATGACTAACGCAACAGGGATTGGTTTTAGTTTAGGCTATAGCTTTCGAGCGAGCACTGCGAGCGAGGGACGCGGAAAGTTGTGTCACAATCCAACGGTTTGGCACATAAGGACATTAAAATATTCGCACCAGCCCGAGGAGCCGGAAGTATTTATCCTATTGCCTACTGACAAATGTTTACAGTTTACCTATAGTTTCACATAAATAGTAGTATTTCCTCATAGTACATTGCAATGTGATGTCCGAAATGGCTGACAAAATTAGGTACTAACACGAAGTATGTGCAAGGCAATATAAGGTATATGTATAGATTGGAAATTGTGACCGTTGCTCGCTCGCACCTCTCGCTCGTAAAAATCTAGTCCAACCTCACAACCGATCCGACACGTTCGCAAATTCGAAATATGTCGCCACCATATCGAATAATGAACGCAAGATGGATTCGCTTTAGGTTAGGCTATAGTTTTCGGGCGACCGCAGCGAGCGTGAGACGCGTAAAGGTGTGTCACAAACCAACGGTTCGGCACACACGGACATTGAAATATTCGCACCAGCCCGAGGAGCCGGAAGTCTTTATCCTATTGCCCACTGACAAATGTTTACAGTTTCCCAATAGTTTCACATAAATAGTACTATTTCCTCATAGTACAGTGCAATGTGATGTCCGAAATGGCTGACAAAATTAGGTACTAACACGAAATACATGCAAGGCAATATAAGGTATATGTACAGCTTGGAAATTGTGACCGTTGCTCGCTCGCTCCGCTCGCTCGTAAAAATCTAGTACAACCTCACAACCGATCCGACACGTTCGCAAATTCGAAATATGTCGCAGCCATATCGAATAATGAACTCAAGATAGATTGGTTTTAGGTTAGGCTATATTTTTCGAGCTAGCGCAGCGAGCGAGAGACGCGTAAATGTGTGCCACAAACCAACGGTTTGGCACATACGAACATTGAAATATTCGCACCAGCCCGAGGAGCCGGAAGTCTTTATGGAATTGTCTACTGACAAATGTATACAGTTTATGAATAGTTTCACATAAATAGTACTATTTCCGCATACTACAGTGCAATGTGATGTCAGAAATGGCTGACAAGATTAGGTAATAACACGAAATATGTGCAAGGCAATATACAGTATATGTAAAGCTTGGAAATTGTGACCGTTGCTGGCTCGATCCGCTCGCTCGTAAAAATCTAGTCCAACCTCACAAACGATCCGACACGTTCCCGAATTTGAAATAAGTCGCCTCAATGTCGAATGACTAGCGCAACAGGGATTGGTTTTAGTTTAGGCTATAGTTTTCGAGCGAGCACTGCGAGCGAGGGATGCGGAAAGTTGTGTCACAATCCAACGGTTTGGCACATAAGGACATTAAAATATTCGCACCAGCCCGAGGAGCCGAAAGTCTTTATCCTATTGCCTATTGACAAATGTTTACAGTTTATGAATACTTTCACATAAATAGTACTATTTCCACATACTACAGTGCAATGTGATGTCCGAAATGGCTGACAAAATTAGGTAATAACACGAAATATGTGCAAGGCAATATACGGTATATGTATAGCTTGGAAATTGTGACCGTTGCTGGCTCGATCCGCTCGCTCGTAAAAATTTAGTCAAACCTCACATCCGATCAGACACGTTCTCAAATTTGATATAAGTCGCCAGCATATCGAATAATGAACGCAAGATGGATTTGTTTTAGGTTAGGCTATATTTTTCGAGCTAGCGCAGCGAGCGAGAGACGCGTAATGGTGTGTCACAAACCAACGGTTTGGCACATACGGACATTGAAATATTCGCACCAGCCCGAGGAGCCGGAAGTCTTTATCCTATTGCCTACTGACAAATGTTTATAGTTTACCAATAGTTTCACATAAATAGTACTATTTCCACATACTACAGAGCAATGTGATGTCCAAAATGGCTGACAAAATTGGGTAATAACACGAAATATATGCAAGGCAATATAAGGTATATGTATAGTTTGGAAATTGTGATCGTTGCTCGCTCGCTCCGCTCGCTCGTCAAAATTCAGTCCAACCTCACATCCGATCAGACACGTTCGCAAATTTGAAATAAGTCGCCACCATATCGGATAATGAACGCAAGATGTATTTGTTTTAGGTTAGGCTATAGCTTTCGAGCGAGCGCAGCGATCGAGAGACGCGTAATGGTGTGTCACACACCAACGGTTTGGCACATACGAACATTGAAATATTCGCACCAGCCCGAGGAGCCGGAAGTCTCTATCCTATTGCCCACTGACAAATGTATACAGTTTACCTATAGTTTCACATAAATAGTAGTATTTCCTCATAGTACAGTGCAATGTGATGTCCGAAATGGCTGACAAAAGTAGGTACTAACACGAAATATGTGCAAGGCAATATAAGGTATATGTATAGCTTGGAAATTGTGACCGTTGCTGGCTCGATCCGCTAGCTCGTAAAAATCTAGTCCAACCTCACAACCGATCCGACACGTTCCCGAATTTGAAATAAGTCGCCTCAATGTCGAATGACTAACGCAACAGGGATTGGTTTTAGTTTAGGCTATAGCTTTCGAGCGAGCACTGCGAGCGAGGGACGCGGAAAGTTGTGTCACAATCCAACGGTTTGGCACATAAGGACATTAAAATATTCGCACCAGCCCGAGGAGCCGGAAGTATTTATCCTATTGCCTACTGACAAATGTTTACAGTTTACCTATAGTTTCACATAAATAGTAGTATTTCCTCATAGTACAATGCAATGTGATGTCCGAAATGGCTGACAAAATTAGGTACTAACACGAAATATGTGCAAGGCAATATGAGGTATATGTATAGCTTGGAAATTGTGACCGTTGCTCGCTCGCACCTCTCGCTCGTAAAAATCTAGTCCAACCTCACAACCGATCCGACACGTTCGCAAATTCGAAATATGTCGCCACCATATCGAATAATGAACGCAAGATGGATTCGCTTTAGGTTAGGCTATAGTTTTCGGGCGACCGCAGCGAGCGTAAGACGCGTAAAGGTGTGTCACAAACCAACGGTTCGGCACACGCGGACATTGAAATATTCGCACCAGCCCGAGGAGCCGGAAGTCTTTATCCTATTGCCCACTGACAAATGTTTACAGTTTACCAATAGTTTCACATAAATAGTACTATTTCCTCATAGTACAGTGCAATGTGATGTCCGAAATGGCTGACAAAATTAGGTACTAACACGAAATACATGCAAGGCAATATAAGGTATATGTACAGCTTGGAAATTGTGACCGTTGCTCGCTCGCTCCGCTCGCTCGTAAAAATCTAGTACAACCTCACAACCGATCCGACACGTTCGCAAATTCGAAATATGTCGCCGCCATATCGAATAATGAACTCAAGATAGATTGGTTTTAGGTTAGGCTATATTTTTCGAGCTAGCGCAGCGAGCGAGAGACGCGTAAATGTGTGCCACAAACCAACGGTTTGGCACATACGAACATTGAAATATTCGCACCAGCCCGAGGAGCCGGAAGTCTTTATCGAATTGTCTACTGACAAATGTATACAGTTTATGAATAGTTTCACATAAATAGTACTATTTCCGCATACTACAGTGCAATGTGATGTCAGAAATGGCTGACAAGATTAGGTAATAACACGAAATATGTGCAAGGCAATATACAGTATATGTAAAGCTTGGAAATTGTGACCGTTGCTGGCTCGATCCGCTCGCTCGTAAAAATCTAGTCCAACCTCACAAACGATCCGACACGTTCCCGAATTTGAAATAAGTCGCCTCAATGTCGAATGACTAGCGCAACAGGGATTGGTTTTAGTTTAGGCTATAGTTTTCGAGCGAGCACTGCGAGCGAGGGATGCGGAAAGTTGTGTCACAATCCAACGGTTTGGCACATAAGGACATTAAAATATTCGCACCAGCCCGAGGAGCCGAAAGTCTTTATCCTATTGCCTATTGACAAATGTTTACAGTTTATGAATACTTTCACATAAATAGTACTATTTCCACATACTACAGTGCAATGTGATGTCCGAAATGGCTGACAAAATTAGGTAATAACACGAAATATGTGCAAGGCAATATACGGTATATGTATAGCTTGGAAATTGTGACCGTTGCTGGCTCGATCCGCTCGCTCGTAAAAATTTAGTCAAACCTCACATCCGATCAGACACGTTCTCAAATTTGATATAAGTCGCCAGCATATCGAATAATGAACGCAAGATGGATTTGTTTTAGGTTAGGCTATATTTTTCGAGCTAGCGCAGCGAGCGAGAGACGCGTAATGGTGTGTCACAAACCAACGGTTTGGCACATACGGACATTGAAATATTCGCACCAGCCCGAGGAGCCGGAAGTCTTTATCCTATTGCCTACTGACAAATGTTTATAGTTTACCAATAGTTTCACATAAATAGTACTATTTCCACATACTACAGAGCAATGTGATGTCCAAAATGGCTGACAAAATTGGGTAATAACACGAAATATATGCAAGGCAATATAAGGTATATGTATAGTTTGGAAATTGTGATCGTTGCTCGCTCGCTCCGCTCGCTCGTCAAAATTCAGTCCAACCTCACATCCGATCAGACACGTTCGCAAATTTGAAATAAGTCGCCACCATATCGGATAATGAACGCAAGATGTATTTGTTTTAGGTTAGGCTATAGCTTTCGAGCGAGCGCAGCGATCGAGAGACGCGTAATGGTGTGTCACACACCAACGGTTTGGCACATACGAACATTGAAATATTCGCACCAGCCCGAGGAGCCGGAAGTCTCTATCCTATTGCCCACTGACAAATGTATACAGTTTACCTATAGTTTCACATAAATAGTAGTATTTCCTCATAGTACAGTGCAATGTGATGTCCGAAATGGCTGACAAAAGTAGGTACTAACACGAAATATGTGCAAGGCAATATAAGGTATATGTATAGCTTGGAAATTGTGACCGTTGCTGGCTCGATCCGCTAGCTCGTAAAAATCTAGTCCAACCTCACAACCGATCCGACACGTTCCCGAATTTGAAATAAGTCGCCTCAATGTCGAATGACTAACGCAACAGGGATTGGTTTTAGTTTAGGCTATAGCTTTCGAGCGAGCACTGCGAGCGAGGGACGCGGAAAGTTGTGTCACAATCCAACGGTTTGGCACATAAGGACATTAAAATATTCGCACCAGCCCGAGGAGCCGGAAGTATTTATCCTATTGCCTACTGACAAATGTTTACAGTTTACCTATAGTTTCACATAAATAGTAGTATTTCCTCATAGTACAATGCAATGTGATGTCCGAAATGGCTGACAAAATTAGGTACTAACACGAAATATGTGCAAGGCAATATAAGGTATATGTATAGCTTGGAAATTGTGACCGTTGCTCGCTCGCACCTCTCGCTCGTAAAAATCTAGTCCAACCTCACAACCGATCCGACACGTTCGCAAATTCGAAATATGTCGCCACCATATCGAATAATGAACGCAAGATGGATTCGCTTTAGGTTAGGCTATAGTTTTCGGGCGACCGCAGCGAGCGTGAGACGCGTAAAGGTGTGTCACAAACCAACGGTTCGGCACACACGGACATTGAAATATTCGCACCAGCCCGAGGAGCCGGAAGTCTTTATCCTATTGCCCACTGACAAATGTTTACAGTTTACCAATAGTTTCACATAAATAGTACTATTTCCTCATAGTACAGTGCAATGTGATGTCCGAAATGGCTGACAAAATTAGGTACTAACACGAAATACATGCAAGGCAATATAAGGTATATGTACAGCTTGGAAATTGTGACCGTTGCTCGCTCGCTCCGCTCGCTCGTAAAAATCTAGTACAACCTCACAACCGATCCGACACGTTCGCAAATTCGAAATATGTCGCCGCCATATCGAATAATGAACTCAAGATAGATTGGTTTTAGGTTAGGCTATATTTTTCGAGCTAGCGCAGCGAGCGAGAGACGCGTAAATGTGTGCCACAAACCAACGGTTTGGCACATACGAACATTGAAATATTCGCACCAGCCCGAGGAGCCGGAAGTCTTTATCGAATTGTCTACTGACAAATGTATACAGTTTATGAATAGTTTCACATAAATAGTACTATTTCCGCATACTACAGTGCAATGTGATGTCAGAAATGGCTGACAAAATTAGGTAATAACACGAAATATGTGCAAGGCAATATACAGTATATGTAAAGCTTGGAAATTGTGACCGTTGCTGGCTCGATCCGCTCGCTCGTAAAAATCTAGTCCAACCTCACAAACGATCCGACACGTTCCCGAATTTGAAATAAGTCGCCTCAATGTCGAATGACTAGCGCAACAGGGATTGGTTTTAGTTTAGGCTATAGTTTTCGAGCGAGCACTGCGAGCGAGGGATGCGGAAAGTTGTGTCACAATCCAACGGTTTGGCACATAAGGACATTAAAATATTCGCACCAGCCCGAGGAGCCGAAAATCTTTATCCTATTGCCTATTGACAAATGTTTACAGTTTATGAATACTTTCACATAAATAGTACTATTTCCACATACTACAGTGCAATGTGATGTCCGAAATGGCTGACAAAATTAGGTAATAACACGAAATATGTGCAAGGCAATATACGGTATATGTATAGCTTGGAAATTGTGACCGTTGCTGGCTCGATCCGCTCGCTCGTAAAAATTTAGTCAAACCTCACATCCGATCAGACACGTTCTCAAATTTGATATAAGTCGCCAGCATATCGAATAATGAACGCAAGATGGATTTGTTTTAGGTTAGGCTATATTTTTCGAGCTAGCGCAGCGAGCGAGAGACGCGTAAATGTGTGCCACAAACCAACGGTTTGGCACATACGAACATTGAAATATTCGCACCAGCCCGAGGAGCCGGAAGTCTTTATCGAATTGCCTACTGACAAATGTATACAGTTTATGAATAGTTTCACATAAATAGTACTATTTCCGCATACTACAGTCAATGTGTTGTCCGAAATGGCTGACAAATTTAGGTACTAACACGAAATATGTGCAAGGCAATATACGGTATATGTATAGCTTGGAAATTGTGACCGTTGCTGGCTCGATCCGCTCGCTCGTGAATATCTAGTCCAACCTCACAACCGATCCGACACGTTCCCCAATTTGAAATAAGTCGCCTCAATGTCGAATGACTAGCGCAACAGGGATTGGTTTTAGTTTAGGCTATAGTTTTCGAGCGAGCACTGCGAGCGAGGGACGCGGAAAGTTGTGTCACAATCCAACGGTTTGGCACATAAGGACATTAAAATTTTCGCACCAGCCCGAGGAGCCGAAAGTCTTTATCCTATTGCCTATTGACAAATGTTTACAGTTTATGAATACTTTCACATAAATAGTACTATTTCCACATACTACAGTGCAATGTGATGTCCGAAATGGCTGACAAAATTAGGTAATAACACGAAATATGTGCAAGGCAATATACAGTATATGTAAAGCTTGGAAATTGTGACCGTTGCTGGCTCGATCCGCTCGCTCGTAAAAGTCTAGTCCAACCTCACAACCGATCCGACACGTTCCCGAATTTGAAATAAGTCGCCTCAATGTCGAATGACTAGCGCAACAGGGATTGGTTTTAGTTTAGGCTATAGTTTTCGAGCGAGCACTGCGAGCGAGGGATGCGGAAAGTTGTGTCACAATCCAACGGTTTGGCACATAAGGACATTAAAATATTCGCACCAGCCCGAGGAGCCGAAAGTCTTTATCCTATTGCCTATTGACAAATGTTTACAGTTTATGAATACTTTCACATAAATAGTACTATTTCCACATACTACAGTGCAATGTGATGTCCGAAATGGCTGACAAAATTAGGTAATAACACGAAATATGTGCAAGGCAATATACGGTATATGTATAGCTTGGAAATTGTGACCGTTGCTCGCTCGCTCCGCTCGCTCGTAAAAATTTAGTCAAACCTCTCATCCGATCAGACACGTTCTCAAATTTGATATAAGTCGCCAGCATATCGAATAATGAACGCAAGATGGATTTGTTTTAGGTTAGGCTATATTTTTCGAGCTAGCGCAGCGAGCGAGAGACGCGTAAATGTGTGCCACAAACCAACGATTTGGCACATACGAACATTGAAATATTCGCACCAGCCCGAGGAGCCGGAAGTCTTTATCGAATTGCCTACTGACAAATGTATACAGTTTATGAATAGTTTCAAATAAATAGTACTATTTCCGCATACTACAGTGCAATGTGATGTCAGAAATGGCTGACAAAATTAGGTAATAACACGAAATATATGCAAGGCAATATAAGGTATATGTATAGCTTGGAAATTGTGACCGTTGCTGGCTCGATCCGCTCGCTCGTAAAAATCTAGTCCAACCTCACAACCGCTCCGACACGTTCCCGAATTTGAAATAGGTCGCCTCAATGTCGAATGACTAACGCAACAGGGATTGGTTTTAGTTTAGGCTATAGCTTTCGATCGAGCACTGCGAGCGAGGGACGCGGAAAGTTGTGTCACAATCCAAGGGTTTGGCACATAAGGACATTAAAATATGCGCACCAGCCCGAGGAGCCGGAAGTATTTATCCTATTGCCTACTGACAAATGTTGACAGTTTACCAATAGTTTCACATAAATAGTACTATTTCCTCATAGTACAGTGCAATGTGATGTCCGAAATGGCTGACAAAATTAGGTACTAACACGAAATACATGCAAGGCAATATAAGGTATATGTACAGCTTGGAAATTGTGACCGTTGCTCGCTCGCTCCTCTCGCTCGAAAAAATCTAGTCCAACCTCACAACCGATCCGACACGTTCGCAAATTTGATATAAGTCGCCAGCATATCGAATAATGAACGCAAGATGGATTTGTTTTAGGTTAGGCTATAGCTTTCGAGCGAGCTCAGCGATCGAGAGACGCGTAATGGTGTGTCACAAACCAACGGTTTGGCACATACGGACATTGAAATATTCGCACCAGCCCGAGGAGCCGGAAGTCTTTATCCTATTGCCTACTGACAAATGTTTATAGTTTACCAATAGTTTCACATAAATAGTACTATTTCCACATACTACAGAGCAATGTGATGTCCAAAATGGCTGACAAAATTAGGTAATAACACGAAATATATGCAAGGCAATATAAGGTATATGTATAGTTTGGAAATTGTGATCGTTGCTCGCTCGCTCCGCTCGCTCGTCAAAATTTAGTCCAACCTCACATCCGATCAGACACGTTCGCAAATTTGAAATAAGTCGCCACCATATCGGATAATGAACGCAAGATGGATTTGTTTTAGGTTAGGCTATAGCTTTCGAGCGAGCGCAGCGATCGAGAGACGCGTAATGGTGTGTCACACACCAACGGTTTGGCACATAAGGACATTAAAATATTCGCACCAGCCCGAGGAGCCGGAAGTCTTTATCGAACTGCCTACTGACAAATGTATACAGTTTATGAATAGCTTCTAATAAATAGTACTATTTCCGCATACTACAGTGCAATGTGATGTCCGAAATGGCTGACAAAATTAGGTAATAACACGAAATATATGCAAGGCTATATAAGGTATATGTATAGCTTGGATATTGTGATCGTTGCTTGCTCGCTCCGCTCGCTCGTAAAAATTTAGTCCAACCTCACATCCGATCAGACACGTTCGCAAATTCGAAATATGTCGCCGCCATATCGAATAATGAACTCAAGATAGATTGGTTTTAGGTTAGGCTATATTTTTCGAGCTAGCGCAGCGAGCGAGAGACGCGTAAATGTGTGCCACAAACCAACGGTTTGGCACATACGAACATTGAAATATTCGCACCAGCCCGAGGAGCCGGAAGTCTTTATCGAATTGTCTACTGACAAATGTATACAGTTTATGAATAGTTTCACATAAATAGTACTATTTCCGCATACTACAGTGCAATGTGATGTCAGAAATGGCTGACAAAATTAGGTAATAACACGAAATATGTGCAAGGCAATATACAGTATATGTAAAGCTTGGAAATTGTGACCGTTGCTGGCTCGATCCGCTCGCTCGTAAAAATCTAGTCCAACCTCACAAACGATCCGACACGTTCCCGAATTTGAAATAAGTCGCCTCAATGTCGAATGACTAGCGCAACAGGGATTGGTTTTAGTTTAGGCTATAGTTTTCGAGCGAGCACTGCGAGCGAGGGATGCGGAAAGTTGTGTCTCAATCCAACGGTTTGGCACATAAGGACATTAAAATATTCGCACCAGCCCGAGGAGCCGAAAGTCTTTATCCTATTGCCTATTGACAAATGTTTACAGTTTATGAATACTTTCACATAAATAGTACTATTTCCACATACTACAGTGCAATGTGATGTCCGAAATGGCTGACAAAATTAGGTAATAACACGAAATATGTGCAAGGCAATATACGGTATATGTATAGCTTGGAAATTGTGACCGTTGCTGGCTCGATCCGCTCGCTCGTAAAAATTTAGTCAAACCTCACATCCGATCAGACACGTTCTCAAATTTGATATAAGTCGCCAGCATATCGAATAATGAACGCAAGATGGATTTGTTTTAGGTTAGGCTATATTTTTCGAGCTAGCGCAGCGAGCGAGAGACGCGTAAATGTGTGCCACAAACCAACGGTTTGGCACATACGAACATTGAAATATTCGCACCAGCCCGAGGAGCCGGAAGTCTTTATCGAATTGCCTACTGACAAATGTATACAGTTTATGAATAGTTTCACATAAATAGTACTATTTCCGCATACTACAGTCAATGTGTTGTCCGAAATGGCTGACAAATTTAGGTACTAACACGAAATATGTGCAAGGCAATATACGGTATATGTATAGCTTGGAAATTGTGACCGTTGCTGGCTCGATCCGCTCGCTCGTGAATATCTAGTCCAACCTCACAACCGATCCGACACGTTCCCCAATTTGAAATAAGTCGCCTCAATGTCGAATGACTAGCGCAACAGGGATTGGTTTTAGTTTAGGCTATAGTTTTCGAGCGAGCACTTCGAGCGAGGGACGCGGAAAGTTGTGTCACAATCCAACGGTTTGGCACATAAGGACATTAAAATTTTCGCACCAGCCCGAGGAGCCGAAAGTCTTTATCCTATTGCCTATTGACAAATGTTTACAGTTTATGAATACTTTCACATAAATAGTACTATTTCCACATACTACAGTGCAATGTGATGTCCGAAATGGCTGACAAAATTAGGTAATAACACGAAATATGTGCAAGGCAATATACAGTATATGTAAAGCTTGGAAATTGTGACCGTTGCTGGCTCGATCCGCTCGCTCGTAAAAGTCTAGTCCAACCTCACAACCGATCCGACACGTTCCCGAATTTGAAATAAGTCGCCTCAATGTCGAATGACTAGCGCAACAGGGATTGATTTTAGTTTAGGCTATAGTTTTCGAGCGAGCACTGCGAGCGAGGGATGCGGAAAGTAGTGTCACAATCCAACGGTTTGGCACATAAGGACATTAAAATATTCGCACCAGCCCGAGGAGCCGAAAGTCTTTATCCTATTGCCTATTGACAAATGTTTACAGTTTATGAATACTTTCACATAAATAGTACTATTTCCACATACTACAGTGCAATGTGATGTCCGAAATGGCTGACAAAATTAGGTAATAACACGAAATATGTGCAAGGCAATATACGGTATATGTATAGCTTGGAAATTGTGACCGTTGCTCGCTCGCTCCGCTCGCTCGTAAAAATTTAGTCAAACCTCTCATCCGATCAGACACGTTCTCAAATTTGATATAAGTCGCCAGCATATCGAATAATGAACGCAAGATGGATTTGTTTTAGGTTAGGCTATATTTTTCGAGCTAGCGCAGCGAGCGAGAGACGCGTAAATGTGTGCCACAAACCAACGATTTGGCACATACGAACATTGAAATATTCGCACCAGCCCGAGGAGCCGGAAGTCTTTATCGAATTGCCTACTGACAAATGTATACAGTTTATGAATAGTTTCAAATAAATAGTACAATTTCCGCATACTACAGTGCAATGTGATGTCAGAAATGGCTGACAAAATTAGGTAATAACACGAAATATATGCAAGGCAATATAAGGTATATGTATAGCTTGGAAATTGTGACCGTTGCTGGCTCGATCCGCTCGCTCGTAAAAATCTAGTCCAACCTCACAACCGCTCCGACACGTTCCCGAATTTGAAATAGGTCGCCTCAATGTCGAATGACTAACGCAACAGGGATTGGTTTTAGTTTAGGCTATAGCTTTCGATCGAGCTCTGCGAGCGAGGGACGCGGAAAGTTGTGTCACAATCCAAGGGTTTGGCACATAAGGACATTAAAATATGCGCACCAGCCCGAGGAGCCGGAAGTATTTATCCTATTGCCTACTGACAAATGTTGACAGTTTACCAATAGTTTCACATAAATAGTACTATTTCCTCATAGTACAGTGCAATGTGATGTCCGAAATGGCTGACAAAATTAGGTACTAACACGAAATACATGCAAGGCAATATAAGGTATATGTACAGCTTGGAAATTGTGACCGTTGCTCGCTCGCTCCTCTCGCTCGAAAAAATCTAGTCCAACCTCACAACCGATCCGACACGTTCGCAAATTTGATATAAGTCGCCAGCATATCGAATAATGAACGCAAGATGGATTTGTTTTAGGTTAGGCTATAGCTTTCGAGCGAGCTCAGCGATCGAGAGACGCGTAATGGTGTGTCACAAACCAACGGTTTGGCACATACGGACATTGAAATATTCGCACCAGCCCGAGGAGCCGGAAGTCTTTATCCTATTGCCTACTGACAAATGTTTATAGTTTACCAATAGTTTCACATAAATAGTACTATTTCCACATACTACAGAGCAATGTGATGTCCAAAATGGCTGACAAAATTAGGTAATAACACGAAATATATGCAAGGCAATATAAGGTATATGTATAGTTTGGAAATTGTGATCGTTGCTCGCTCGCTCCGCTCGCTCGTCAAAATTTAGTCCAACCTCACATCCGATCAGACACGTTCGCAAATTTGAAATAAGTCGCCACCATATCGGATAATGAACGCAAGATGGATTTGTTTTAGGTTAGGCTATAGCTTTCGAGCGAGCGCAGCGATCGAGAGACGCGTAATGGTGTGTCACACACCAACGGTTTGGCACATAAGGACATTAAAATATTCGCACCAGCCCGAGGAGCCGGAAGTCTTTATCGAACTGCCTACTGACAAATGTATACAGTTTATGAATAGCTTCTAATAAATAGTACTATTTCCGCATACTACAGTGCAATGTGATGTCCGAAATGGCTGACAAAATTAGGTAATAACACGAAATATATGCAAGGCTATATAAGGTATATGTATAGCTTGGATATTGTGATCGTTGCTTGCTCGCTCCGCTCGCTCGTAAAAATTTAGTCCAACCTCACATCCGATCAGACACGTTCGCAAATTTGAAATAAGTCGCCACCATATCGAATAATGAACGCAAGATGGATTGGTTTTAGGTTAGGCTGTAGTTTTCGAGCGAGCACGGCGAGCTGGGTCGCGGAAAGTTGTGTCACAATCCAACGGTATGGCACATGGGGACATTGAAATATTCGCACCAGCCCGAGGAGCCGGGAGTCTCTATCCTATTGCCCACTGACAAATGTATACAGTTAACCAGTAGTTTCACATAAATAGTACTATTTCCTCATAGTACAGTGCAATGTGATGTCCGAAATGGCTGACAAAATTAGGTACTAACACGAAATACATGCAAGGCAATATAAGGTATATGTACAGCTTGGAAATTGTGACCTTTGCTGGCTCGATCCGCTCGCTCGTAAAAATCTAGTCCAACCTCACAACCGATCCGACACGTTCCCGAATTTGAAATAGTTCGCCTCAATGTCGAATGACTAACGCAACAGGGATTGGTTTTAGTTTAGGCTATAGCTTTCGAGCGAGCACTGCGAGCGAGGGACGCGGAAAGTTGTGTCACAATCCAACGGTTTGGCACATAAGGACATTAAAATATTCGCACCAGCCCGAGGAGCCGGAAGTCTTTATCGAACTGCCTACTGACAAATGTATACAGTTTATGAATAGCTTCTAATAAATAGTACTATTTCCGCATACTACAGTGCAATGTGATGTCCGAAATGGCTGACAAAATTAGGTAATAACACGAAATATATGCAAGGCTATATAAGGTATATGTATAGCTTGGATATTGTGATCGTTGCTTGCTCGCTCCGCTCGCTCGTAAAAATTTAGTCCAACCTCACATCCGATCAGACACGTTCGCAAATTCGAAATATGTCGCCGCCATATCGAATAATGAACTCAAGATAGATTGGTTTTAGGTTAGGCTATATTTTTCGAGCTAGCGCAGCGAGCGAGAGACGCGTAAATGTGTGCCACAAACCAACGGTTTGGCACATACGAACATTGAAATATTCGCACCAGCCCGAGGAGCCGGAAGTCTTTATCGAATTGTCTACTGACAAATGTATACAGTTTATGAATAGTTTCACATAAATAGTACTATTTCCGCATACTACAGTGCAATGTGATGTCAGAAATGGCTGACAAAATTAGGTAATAACACGAAATATGTGCAAGGCAATATACAGTATATGTAAAGCTTGGAAATTGTGACCGTTGCTGGCTCGATCCGCTCGCTCGTAAAAATCTAGTCCAACCTCACAAACGATCCGACACGTTCCCGAATTTGAAATAAGTCGCCTCAATGTCGAATGACTAGCGCAACAGGGATTGGTTTTAGTTTAGGCTATAGTTTTCGAGCGAGCACTGCGAGCGAGGGATGCGGAAAGTTGTGTCACAATCCAACGGTTTGGCACATAAGGACATTAAAATATTCGCACCAGCCCGAGGAGCCGAAAGTCTTTATCCTATTGCCTATTGACAAATGTTTACAGTTTATGAATACTTTCACATAAATAGTACTATTTCCACATACTACAGTGCAATGTGATGTCCGAAATGGCTGACAAAATTAGGTAATAACACGAAATATGTGCAAGGCAATATACAGTATATGTAAAGCTTGGAAATTGTGACCGTTGCTGGCTCGATCCGCTCGCTCGTAAAAGTCTAGTCCAACCTCACAACCGATCCGACACGTTCCCGAATTTGAAATAAGTCGCCTCAATGTCGAATGACTAGCGCAACAGGGATTGATTTTAGTTTAGGCTATAGTTTTCGAGCGAGCACTGCGAGCGAGGGATGCGGAAAGTTGTGTCACAATCCAACGGTTTGGCACATAAGGACATTAAAATATTCGCACCAGCCCGAGGAGCCGAAAGTCTTTATCCTATTGCCTATTGACAAATGTTTACAGTTTATGAATACTTTCACATAAATAGTACTATTTCCACATACTACAGTGCAATGTGATGTCCGAAATGGCTGACAAAATTAGGTAATAACACGAAATATGTGCAAGGCAATATACGGTATATGTATAGCTTGGAAATTGTGACCGTTGCTCGCTCGCTCCGCTCGCTCGTAAAAATTTAGTCAAACCTCTCATCCGATCAGACACGTTCTCAAATTTGATATAAGTCGCCAGCATATCGAATAATGAACGCAAGATGGATTTGTTTTTAGGTTAGGCTATATTTTTCGAGCTAGCGCAGCGAGCGAGAGACGCGTAAATGTGTGCCACAAACCAACGATTTGGCACATACGAACATTGAAATATTCGCACCAGCCCGAGGAGCCGGAAGTCTTTATCGAATTGCCTACTGACAAATGTATACAGTTTATGAATAGTTTCAAATAAATAGTACAATTTCCGCATACTACAGTGCAATGTGATGTCAGAAATGGCTGACAAAATTAGGTAATAACACGAAATATATGCAAGGCAATATAAGGTATATGTATAGCTTGGAAATTGTGACCGTTGCTGGCTCGATCCGCTCGCTCGTAAAAATCTAGTCCAACCTCACAACCGCTCCGACACGTTCCCGAATTTGAAATAGGTCGCCTCAATGTCGAATGACTAACGCAACAGGGATTGGTTTTAGTTTAGGCTATAGCTTTCGATCGAGCACTGCGAGCGAGGGACGCGGAAAGTTGTGTCACAATCCAAGGGTTTGGCACATAAGGACATTAAAATATGCGCACCAGCCCGAGGAGCCGGAAGTATTTATCCTATTGCCTACTGACAAATGTTGACAGTTTACCAATAGTTTCACATAAATAGTACTATTTCCTCATAGTACAGTGCAATGTGATGTCCGAAATGGCTGACAAAATTAGGTACTAACACGAAATACATGCAAGGCAATATAAGGTATATGTACAGCTTGGAAATTGTGACCGTTGCTCGCTCGCTCCTCTCGCTCGAAAAAATCTAGTCCAACCTCACAACCGATCCGACACGTTCGCAAATTTGATATAAGTCGCCAGCATATCGAATAATGAACGCAAGATGGATTTGTTTTAGGTTAGGCTATAGCTTTCGAGCGAGCTCAGCGATCGAGAGACGCGTAATGGTGTGTCACAAACCAACGGTTTGGCACATACGGACATTGAAATATTCGCACCAGCCCGAGGAGCCGGAAGTCTTTATCCTATTGCCTACTGACAAATGTTTATAGTTTACCAATAGTTTCACATAAATAGTACTATTTCCACATACTACAGAGCAATGTGATGTCCAAAATGGCTGACAAAATTAGGTAATAACACGAAATATATGCAAGGCAATATAAGGTATATGTATAGTTTGGAAATTGTGATCGTTGCTCGCTCGCTCCGCTCGCTCGTCAAAATTTAGTCCAACCTCACATCCGATCAGACACGTTCGCAAATTTGAAATAAGTCGCCACCATATCGGATAATGAACGCAAGATGGATTTGTTTTAGGTTAGGCTATAGCTTTCGAGCGAGCGCAGCGATCGAGAGACGCGTAATGGTGTGTCACACACCAACGGTTTGGCACATAAGGACATTAAAATATTCGCACCAGCCCGAGGAGCCGGAAGTCTTTATCGAACTGCCTACTGACAAATGTATACAGTTTATGAATAGCTTCTAATAAATAGTACTATTTCCGCATACTACAGTGCAATGTGATGTCCGAAATGGCTGACAAAATTAGGTAATAACACGAAATATATGCAAGGCTATATAAGGTATATGTATAGCTTGGATATTGTGATCGTTGCTTGCTCGCTCCGCTCGCTCGTAAAAATTAGTCCAACCTCACATCCGATCAGACACGTTCGCAAATTTGAAATAAGTCGCCACCATATCGAATAATGAACGCAAGATGGATTGGTTTTAGGTTAGGCTGTAGTTTTCGAGCGAGCACGGCGAGCTGGGTCGCGGAAAGTTGTGTCACAATCCAACGGTATGGCACATGGGGACATTGAAATATTCGCACCAGCCCGAGGAGCCGGGAGTCTCTATCCTATTGCCCACTGACAAATGTATACAGTTTACCAGTAGTTTCATATAAATAGTACTATTTCCTCATAGTACAGTGCAATGTGATGTCCGAAATGGCTGACAAAATTAGGTACTAACACGAAATACATGCAAGGCAATATAAGGTATATGTACAGCTTGGAAATTGTGACCGTTGCTGGCTCGATCCGCTCGCTCGTAAAAATCTAGTCCAACCTCACAACCGATCCGACACGTTCCCGAATTTGAAATAGTTCGCCTCAATGTCGAATGACTAACGCAACAGGGATTGGTTTTAGTTTAGGCTATAGCTTTCGAGCGAGCACTGCGAGCGAGGGACGCGGAAAGTTGTGTCACAATCCAACGGTTTGGCACATAAGGACATTAAAATATTCGCACCAGCCCGAGGAGCCGGAAGTCTCTCTCCTATTGCCTATTGACAAATGTTTACAGTTTATGAATACTTTCACATAAATAGTACTATTTCCACATACTACAGGGCAATGTGATGTCAGAAATTGCTCACAAAATTAGGTAATAACACGAAATATAAGCAAGGCAATATAAGATATATGTATAGCTTGGAAATTGTGACCGTTGCTCGCTCGCTGCGCTCGCTCGTAAAAATCTAGTCCAACCTCACAACCGATCCGACACGTTCGCAAATTCGAAATATGTCGCCACCATATCGAATAATGAACGCAAGATGGATTCGTATTAGGTTAGGCTATAGTTTTCGAGCGACCGCAGCGAGCGTGAGACGCGTAAAGGTGTGTCACAAACCAACGGTTTGGCACATACAGACACTGAAATATTCGCACCAGCCCGAGGTGCCGGAAGTCTTTATCCTATTGCCTACTGACAAATGTATACAGTTTATGAATAGTTTCACATAAATAGTACTATTTCCGCATACTACAGTGCAATGTGATGTCAGAAATGGCTGACAAAATTAGGTAATAGCACGAAATATATGCAAGGCAATATAAGGTATATGTATAGCTTGGAAATTGTGACCGTTGCTCGCTCGCTCCGCTCGCTCGTAAAAATCTAGTCGAACCTCACAACCGATCCGACACGTTCGCAAATTTGAAATATGTCGCTAGCATATCGAATAATGAACGCAAAATGGATTGGTTATAGGTTAGGCAGTAGTTTTCGAGCGAGCACGGCGATCGAGAGACGCGTAATGGTGTGTCACAAACCAACGGTTTGGCACATACGGACATTGAAACATTCGCACCAGCCCGAGGAGGCGAAAGTATTTATCCTATTGCCTACTGACAAATGTTTACAGTTTACCTATAGTTTCACATAAATAGTACTATTTCCTCATAGTACAGTGCAATGTGAGGTCCGAAATGGCAGACAAAATTAGGTACTAACACGAAATATGTGCAAGGCAATATAAGGTATATGTATAGCTTGGAAATTGTGACCGTTGCTCGCTCGCTCCTCTCGCTCGTAAAAATCTAGTCCAACCTCACAACCGATCCGACACGTTCGCAAATTCGAAATATGTCGCCACCATATCGAATAATGAACGCAAGATGGATTGGTTTTAGGTTAGGCTATAGTTTTCGAGCGACCGCAGCGAGCGTGAGACGCGTAAAGGTGTGTCACAAACCAACGGTTTGGCGCATACGGACATTGAAATATTCGCACCAGCCGGAGGAGCCGCAGGTCTTTATCCTATTGCCTACTGACAAATGTTCACAGTTTACCAATAGTTTCACATAAATAGTACTATTTCCTCATAGTACAGTGCAATGTGACGTCCGAAATGGCTGACAAAATTAGGTACTAACACGAAATATGTGCAAGGCAATGTAAGGTATATCTATAGCTTGGAAATTGTGATCGCTGCTCGCTCGCTCCGCTCGCTCGTAAAAATCTAGTCCAACCTCACAACCGATCCGACACGTTCGCAAATTCGAAATATGTCGCCACCATATCGAATAATGAACGCAAGATGGATTGGTTTTAGGTTAGGCTATAGTTTTCGAGCGACCGCAGCGAGCGTGAGACGCGTAAAGGTGTGTTACAATCCAACGGTTTGGTACAAACGGTGATTGTAATATTCGCACCAGCCCGAGGAGCCGGAAGTCTTTATCCTATTGCCTACTGACAAATGTATACAGCTTACCAATAGTTTCACATAAATAGTACTTCTTCCACATACTACAGTGCAATGTGATGACAGAAATGGCTGAGTAAATTAGGTAATGACACGAAATATATGCAAGGCAATATAAGGTATATGTATAACTTGGAAATTGTGATCGTTGCTAGCTCGCTCCGCACGCTCGTAAAAATTTAGTCCAACCTCACAACCGATCCGACACGTTCGCAAATTCGAAATATGTCGCCACCATATCGAATAATGAACGCAAGATGGATTGGTTTTAGGTTAGGCTATAGTTTTCGAGCGACCGCAGCGAGCGTGAGACGCGTAAAGGTGTGTCACAAACCAACGGTTTGGCGCATACGGACATTGAAATATTCGCACCAGCCGGAGGAGCCGCAGGTCTTTATCCTATTGCCTACTGACAAATGTTCACAGTTTACCAATAGTTTCACATAAATAGTACTATTTCCTCATAGTACAGTGCAATGTGACGTCCGAAATGGCTGACAAAATTAGGTACTAATACGAAATATGTGCAAGGCAATGTAAGGTATATCTATAGCTTGGAAATTGTGATCGCTGCTCGCTCGCTCCGCTCGCTCGTAAAAATCTAGTCCAACCTCACAACCGATCCGACACGTTCGCAAATTTGAAATATGTCGCCACCATATCGAATAATGAACGCAAGATGAATTGGTTATTGGTTAGGCTATAGCTTTCGAGCAAGCGCAGCGATCGAGAGACGCGTAATTGTGTGTCATAAACCAACGGTTTGGCACATACGGACATTGAAACATTCGCACCAGCCCGAGGAGAAGGAAGTCTTTATCCTATTGCCTACTGACAAATGTATACAGCTTACCAATAGTTTCACATAAATAGTACTTCTTCCACATACTACAGTGCAATGTGATGTCAGAAATGGCTGAGTAAATTAGGTAATGACACGAAATATATGCAAGGCAATATAAGGTATATGTATAACTTGGAAATTGTGATCGTTGCTAGCTCGCTCCGCACGCTCGTAAAAATTTAGTCCAACCTCACAACCGATCCGACACGTTCGCAAATTCGAAATATGTCGCCACCATATCGAATAATGAACGCAAGATGGATTGGTTTTAGGTTAGGCTATAGTTTTCGAGCGACCGCAGCGAGCGTGAGACGCATAAAGGTGTGTCACAATCCAACGGTTTGGCACAAACGGAGATTGTAATATTCGCACCAGCCCGAGGAGCCGGAAGTCTTTATCCTATTGCCTACTGACAAATGTATACAGTTTACCAATAGTTTCACATAAATAGTACTATTCCCACATACCACAGTGCAATGTGATGTCCCAAATGGCTGACAAAATTACGTAATAACACGAAATATATGCAAGGCCATATAAGGTATATGTACAGCTCGGAAATTGTGACCGTTGCTCGCTCGCTCCGCTCGCTCGTAAAAATCTAGTCCAACCTCACAACCGTTCCGACACGTTCGCCAATTCGAAATATGTCGCCGCCATATCGAATAATGAACGCAAGATGGATTGGTTTTAGGTTAGGCTATAGTTTTCGAGCGAGCACGGCGAGCGAGGGACGCGGAAAGTTGTGTCACAATCCAACGGTATGGCACATGGGGTCATTGAAATATTCGCACCAGCCCGAGGAGCCGGATGTCTCTATCCTATTGCCCACTGACAAATGTATACAGTTTACCAGTAGTTTCACATAAATAGTACTATTTCCACATAGTACAGTGCAATGTGATGTCCGAAATGGCTGACAAAATTAGTTACTAACGCGAAATACATGCAAGGCAATATAAGGTATATGTACAGCTTGGAAATTGTGACCGTTGCTCGCTCGCTCCGCTCGCTCGTAAAAATCTAGTCCAACCTCACAACCGATCCGACACGTTCGCAAATTCGAAATATGTCGCCACCATATCGAATAATGAACGCAAGATGGATTGGTTTTAGGTTAGGCTATAGCTTTCGAGCGAGCGCAGCGATCGAGAGACGCGTAATCGTGCGTCACAAACCAACGGTTTGGCACATACGTACTTTGAAACATTCGCAACAGCCCGAGGAGCCGGAAGTCTTTATGCTATTGCCTACTGACAAATGTTTACAGTTTATGAATAGTATCACATAAATGGTTCTATTTCCGCATACTACAGTGCAATGTGATGTCAGAAATGGCTGACTAAATTAGGTAATGACACGAAATATAAGCAAGGCAATATAAGGTATATGTATAACTTGGAAATTGTGATCGTTGCTCGCTCACTCCGCTCGCTTGTAAAAATTTAGTCCAAACTCACAACCGATCCGACATGTTCGCAAATTCGAAATATGTCGCCACCATATCGAATAATGAACGCAAGATGGATTGGTTTTAGGTTAGGCTATAGTTTTCGAGCGACCGCAGCGAGCGTGAGACGCGTAAAGGTGTGTCACAAACCAACGGTTTGGCGCATACGGACATTGAAATATTCGCACCAGCCGGAGGAGCCGTAGGTCTTTATCCTATTGCCTACTGACAAATGTATACAGTTTACCAGTAGTTTCACATAAATAGTACTATTTCCACATAGTACAGTGCAATGTGATGTCCGAAATGGCTGACAAAATTAGGTACTAACACGAAATACATGCAAGGCAATATAAGGTATATGTACAGCTTGGAAATTGTGACCGTTGCTCGCTCGGTCCGCTCGCTCGTTAAAATCTAGTCCAACCTCACAACCGATCCGACACGTTCGCAAATTCGAAATATGTCGCCGCCATATCGAATAATGAACGCAAGATGGATTGGTTTTAGGTTAGGCTGTAGTTTTCGAGCGAGCACGGCGAGCGAGGGACGGGGAAAGTTGTGTCACAATCCAACGGTTTGGCACTAACGGACATTGAAATATTCGCACCAGCCGGAGGAGCCGGAAGTCTTTATGCTATTGCCTACTGACAAATGTTTACAGTTTATGAATAGTATCACATAAATGGTTCTATTTCCGCATACTACAGTGCAATGTGATGTCAGAAATGGGTGACTAAATTAGGTAATGACACGAAATATATGCAAGGCAATATAAGGTATATGTATAACTTGGAAATTGTGATCGTTGCTCGCTCGCTCCGCTCGCTTGTAAAAATTTAGTCCAACCTCACAACCGATCCGACACGTTCGCAAATTCGAAATATGTCGCCACCATATCGAATAATGAACGCAAGATGGATTGGTTATTGGTTAGGCTATAGCTTTCGAGCGAGCGCAGCGATCGAGAGACGCGTAATCGTGCGTCACAAACCAACGGTTTGGCACATACGGACTTTGAAACATTCGCACCAGCCCGAGGAGCCGGAAGTCTTTATGCTATTGCCTACTGACAAATGTTTACAGTTTACGAATAGTATCACATAAATGGTTCTATTTCCGCATACTACAGTGCAATGTGATGTCAGAAATGGCTGACTAAATTAGGTAATGACACGAAATATATGCAAGGCAATATAAGGTATATGTATAACTTGGAAATTGTGATCGTTGCTCGCTCGCTCCGCTCGCTTGTAAAAATTTAGTCCAACCTCACAACCGATCCGACATGTTCGCAAATTCGAAATATGTCGCCACCATATCGAATAATGAACGCAAGATGGATTGGTTTTAGGTTAGGCTATAGTTTTCGAGCGACCGCAGCGAGCGTGAGACGCGTAAAGGTGTGTCACAAACCAACGGTTTGGCGCTTACGGACATTGAAATATTCGCACCAGCCGGAGGAGCCGGAAGTCTTTATCCTATTGCCTACTGACAAATGTATACAGTTTACCAGTAGTTTCACATAAATAGTACTATTTCCACATAGTATAGTGCAATGTGATGTCCGAAATGGCTGACAAAATTAGGTTCTAACGCGAAATACATGCAAGGCAATATAAGGTATATGTACAGCTTGGAAATTGTGACCGTTGCTCGCTCGCTCCGCTCGCTCGTTAAAATCTAATCCAACCTCATAACCGATCCGACACGTTCGCAAATTCGAAATATGTCGCCGCCATATCGAATAATGAACGCAAGATGGATTGGTTTTAGGTTAGGCTGTAGTTTTCGAGCGAGCACGGCGAGCGAGGGACGGGGAAAGTTGTGTCACAATCCAACGGTTTGGCACTAACGGACATTGAAATATTCGCACCAGCCCGAGGAGCCGGATGTCTTTATCCTATTGCCTACTGACAAATGTTTACAGTTTATGAATAACTTCACATAAATAGTACTATTTCCACATAGTACAGTGCAATATGATGTCCGAAGCGGCTGACAAAATTAGGTAATAACACGAAATATATGCAAGGCAATATAAGGTATTTGTATAGCTTGGAAATTGTGATCGCTGCTCGCTCGCTCCGCTCGCTCGTAAATATCTAGTCCAACCTCACAACCGATCCAATACGTTCGCAAATTCGAAATGTGTCGCCAACATATCGAATAATGAACGCAAGATCGATTGGTTTTAGGTTAGGCTATAGTTTTCGAGCGACCGCAGCGAGCGTGAGACGCGTAAAGGTGTGTCACAATCCAACGGTTTGGCACAAACGGTGATTGTAATATTCGCACCAGCCCGAGGAGCCGGAAGTCTTTATCCTATTGCCTACTGACAAATGTTCACAGTTTACCAATAGTTTCTCATAAATAGTACTATTTCCTCATAGTACAGTGCAATGTGACGTCCAAAATGGCTGACAAAATTAGGTACTAACACGAAATATGTGCAAGGCAATGTAAGGTATATCTATAGCTTGGAAATTGTGATCGCTGCTCGCTCGCTCCGCTCGCTCGTAAAAATCTAGTCCAACCTCACAACCGATCCGACACATTCGCAAATTTGAAATATGTCGCCACCATATCGAATAATGAACGCAAGATGGATTGGTTATTGGTTAGGCTATAGCTTTCGAGCAAGCGCAGCGATCGAGAGACGCGTAATTGTGTGTCATAAACCAACGGTTTGGCACATACGGACATTGAAACATTCGCACCAGCCCGAGGAGCCGGAAGTCTTTATCCTATTGCCTACTGACAAATGTATACAGCTTACCAATAGTTTCACATAAATAGTACTTCTTCCACATACTACAGTGCAATGTGATGTCAGAAATGGCTGAGTAAATTAGGTAATGACACGAAATATATGCAAGGCAATATAAGGTATATGTATAACTTGGAAATTGTGATCGTTGCTAGCTCGCTCCGCACGCTCGTAAAAATTTAGTCCAACCTCACAACCGATCCGACACGTTCGCAAATTCGAAATATGTCGCCACCATATCGAATAATGAACGCAAGATGGATTGGTTTTAGGTTAGGCTATAGTTTTCGAGCGACCGCAGCGAGCGTGAGACGCGTAAAGGTGTGTCACAAACCAACGGTTTGGCGCATACGGACATTGAAACATTCGCACCAGCCGGAGGAGCCGTAGGTCTTTATCCTATTGCCTACTGACAAATGTTTACAGTTTACCAATAGTTTCACATTAATAGTACTATTTCCTCATAGTACAGTGCAATGTGACGTCCGAAATGGCTGACAAAATTAGGTACTAACACGAAATATGTGCAAGGCAATATAAGGTATATGTATAGCTTGGAAATTGTGATCGCTGCTCGCTCGCTCCGCTCGCTTGTAAAAATCTAGTCCAACCTCACAACCGATCCGACATGTTCGCAAATTCGAAATATGTCGCCACCATATCGAATAATGTACGCAAGATGGATTGGTTTTAGGTTAGGCTGTAGTTTTCGAGCGACCGCAGCGAGTGTGAGACTCGTAAATGTGTGTCACAAACCAACGGTTTGGCGCATACGGACATTGAAATATTCGCACCAGCCGGAGGAGCCGTAGGTCTTTATCCTATTGCCTACTGACAAATGTTTACAGTTTACCAATAGTTTCACATAAATAGTACTATTTCCTCATAGTTTAGTGCAATGTGATGTCTGCAAAGGCTGACAAAATTAGGTACTACCGCGAAATACATGCAAGGCAATATAAGGTATATGTACAGCTTGGAAATTGTGACCGTTGCTCGCTCGCTCCGCTCGCTCGTTAAAATCTAGTCCAACCTCACAACCGATCCGACACGTTCGCAAATTCAAAATATGTCGCCGCCATATCGAATAATGAACGCAAGATGGATTGGTTTCAGGTTAGGCTGTAGTTTTCGAGCCAGCACGGCGAGCGAGGGACGGGGAAAGTTGTGTCACAATCCAACGGTTTGGCACTAACGGACATTGAAATATTCGCACCAGCCCGAGGAGCCGGAAGTCTTTATCCTATTGCCTACTGACAAATGTTTACAGTTTATGAATAACTTCACATAAATAGTACTATTTCCACATAGTACAGTGCAATGTGATGTCCGAAGCGACTGACAAAATTAGGTAATAACACGAAATATATGCAAGGCAATATAAGGTATATCTATAGCTTGGAAATTGTGATCGCTGCTCCCTCGCTCCGCTCGCTCGTAGAAATCTAGTCCAACCTCACAACCGATCCGACACGTTCGCAAATTCGAAATATGTCGCCACCATATCGAATAATGAACGCAAGGTCGATTGGTTTTAGGTTAGGCTATAGTTTTCGAGCGACCGCAGCGAGCGTGAGACGCGTAAATGTGTGTCACAATCCAACGGTTTGGCACAAACGGAGATTGTAATATTCGCACCAGCCCGAGGAGCCGGAAGTCATTATCCTATTGCCTACTGACAAATGTATACAGTTTATGAATAGTATCACATAAATGGTTCTATTTCCGCATACTACAGTGCAATGTGATGTCCCAAATGGCTGACAAAATTAGGTAATAACACGAAATATATGCAAGGCCATATAAGGTATATGTACAGCTTGGAAATTGTGACCGCTGCTCGCTCGCTCCGCTCGCTCGTAAAAATCTAGTCCAACCTCACAACCGATCCGACACGTTCGCAAATTCGAAATATGTCGCCGCCATATCGAATAATGAACGCAAGATGGATTGGTTATAGGTTAGGCTATAGCTTTCGAGCGAGCGCAGCGATCGAGAGACGCGTAATGGTGTGTCACAAACCAACGGTTTGGCACATACGGACACTGAAACATTCGCACCAGCCCGAGGAGCCGGAAGTCTCTATCCTATTGCCCACTGACAAATGTATACAGTTTACCAGTAGTTTCACATAAATAGTACTATTTCCACATAGTACAGTGCAATGTGATGTCCGAAATGGCTGACAAAATTAGGTACTAACGCGAAATACATGCAAGGCAATATAAGGTATATGTACAGCTTGGAAATTGTGACCGTTGCTCGCTCGCTCCGCTCGCTCGTAAAAATCTAGTCCAACCTCACAACCGATCCGACACGTTCGCAAATTCGAAATATGTCGCCACCATATCGAATAATGAACGCAAGATGGATTGGTTTTAGGTTAGGCTATAGTTTTCGAGCGACCGCAGCGAGCGTGAGACGCGTAAAGGTGTGTCACAAACCAACGGTTTGGCACATACGGACATTGAAATATTCGCACCAGCCGGAGGAGCCGGAAGTCTTTATGCTATTGCCTACTGACAAATGTTTACAGTTTATGAATAGTATCACATAAATGGTTCTATTTCCGCATACTACAGTGCAATGTGATGTCAGAAATGGGTGACTAAATTAGGTAATGACACGAAATATATGCAAGGCAATATAAGGTTTATGTATAACTTGGAAATTGTGATCGTTGCTCGCTCGCTCCGCTCGCTTGTAAAAATTTAGTCCAACCTCACAACCGATCCGACACGTTCGCAAATTCGAAATATGTCGCCACCATATCGAATAATGAACGCAAGATGGATTGGTTATTGGTTAGGCTATAGCTTTCGAGCGAGCGCAGCGATCGAGAGACGCGTAATCGTGCGTCACAAACCAACGGTTTGGCACATACGGACTTTGAAACATTCGCACCAGCCCGAGGAGCCGGAAGTCTTTATGCTACTGCCTACTGACAAATGTTTACAGTTTATGAATAGTATCACATAAATGGTTCTATTTCCGCATACTACAGTGCAATGTGATGTCAGAAATGGCTGACTAAATTAGGTAATGACACGAAATATATGCAAGGCAATATAAGGTATATGTATAACTTGGAAATTGTGATCGTTGCTCGCTCGCTCCGCTCGCTTGTAAAAATTTAGTCCAACCTCACAACCGATCCGACACGTTCGCAAATTCGAAATATGTCGCCACCATATCGAATAATGAACGCAAGATGGATTGGTTATTGGTTAGGCTATAACTTTCGAGCGAGCGCAGCGATCGAGAGACGCGTAATCGTGCGTCACAAACCAACGGTTTGGCACATACGGACTTTGAAACATTCGCACCAGCCCGAGGAGCCGGAAGTCTTTATGCTATTGCCTACTGACAAATGTTTACAGTTTATGAATAGTATCACATAAATGGTTCTATTTCCGCATAGTACAGTGCAATGTGATGTCAGAAATGGCTGACTAAATTAGGTAATGACACGAAATATATGCAAGGCAATATAAGGTATATGTATAACTTGGAAATTGTGATCGTTGCTCGCTCGCTCCGCTCGCTTGTAAAAATTTAGTCCAACCTCACAACCGATCCGACATGTTCGCAAATTCGAAATATGTCGCCACCATATCGAATAATGAACGCAAGATGGATTGGTTTTAGGTTAGGCTATAGTTTTCGAGCGACCGCAGCCAGCGTGAGACGCGTAAAGGTGTGTCACAAACCAACGGTTTGGCGCATACGGACATTGAAATATTCGCACCAGCCGGAGGAGCCGTAGGTCTTTATCCTATTGCCTACTGACAAATGTATACAGTTTACCAGTAGTTTCACATAAATAGTACTATTTCCACATAGTACAGTGCAATGTGATGTCCGAAATTGCTGACAAAATTAGGTACTAACGCGAAATACATGCAAGGCAATATAAGGTATATGTACAGCTTGGAAATTGTGACCGTTGCTCGCTCGCTCCGCTCGATCGTAAAAATCTAGTCCAACCTCACAACCGATCCGACACGTTCGCAAATTCGAAATATGTCGCCACCATATCGAATAATGAACGCAAGATGGATTGGTTTTAGGTTAGGCTATAGTTTTCGAGCGACCGCAGCGAGCGTGAGACGCATAAAGGTGTGTCACAAACCAACGGTTTGGCACATACGGACATTGAAATATTCGCACCAGCCGGAGGAGCCGGAAGTCTTTATGCTATTGCCTACTGACAAATGTTTACAGTTTATGAATAGTATCACATAAATGGTTCTATTTCCGCATACTACAGTGCAATGTGATGTCAGAAATGGCTGACTAAATTAGGTAATGACACGAAATATATGCAAGGCAATATAAGGTATATGTATAACTTGGAAATTGTGATCGTCTCTCGCTCGCTCCGCTCGCTTGTAAAAATTTAGTCCAACCTCACAACCGATCCGACACTTTCGCAAATTCGAAATATGTCGCCACCATATCGAATAATGAACGCAAGATGGATTGGTTATTGGTTAGGCTATAGCTTTCGAGCGAGCGCAGCGATCGAGAGACGCGTAAAGGTGTGTCACAAACCAACGGTTTGGCGCATACGGACATTGAAATATTCGCACCAGCCGGAGGAGCCGTAGGTCTTTATCCTATTGCCTACTGACAAATGTATACAGTTTACCAGTAGTTTCACATAAATAGTACTATTTCCACATAGTACAGTGCAATGTGATGTCCGAAATGGCTGACAAAATTAGGTACTAACGCGAAATACATGCAAGGCAATATAAGGTATATGTACAGCTTGGAAATTGTGACCGTTGCTCGCTCGCTCCGCTCGCTCGTTAAAATCTAGTCCAACCTCACAACCGATCCGACACGTTCGCAAATTCGAAATATGTCGCCGCCATATCGAATAATGAACGCAAGATGGATTGGTTTTAGGTTAGGCTGTAGTTTTCGAGCGAGCACGGCGAGCGAGGGACGGGGAAAGTTGTGTCACAATCCAACGGTTTGGCACTAACGGACATTGAAATATTCGCACCAGCCCGAGGAGCCGGAAGTCTTTATCCTATTGCCTACTGACAAATGTTTACAGTTTATGAATAGTATCACATAAATGGTTCTATTTCCGCATACTACAGTGCAATGTGATGTCAGAAATGGCTGACTAAATTAGGTAATGACACGAAATATATGCAAGGCAATATAAGGTATATGTATAACTTGGAAATTGTGATCGTAGCTCGCTCGCTCCGCTCGCTTGTAAAAATTTAGTCCAACCTCACAACCGATCCGACATGTTCGCAAATTCGAAATATGTCGCCACCATATCGAATAATGAACGCAAGATGGATTGGTTTTAGGTTAGGCTATAGTTTTCGAGCGACCGCAGCGAGCGTGAGACGCGTAAAGGTGTGTCACAAACCAACGGTTTGGCGCATACGGACATTGAAATATTCGCACCAGCCGGAGGAGCCGTAGGTCTTTATCCTATTGCCTACTGACAAATGTATACAGTTTACCAGTAGTTTCACATAAATAGTACTATTTCCACATAGTACAGTGCAATGTGATGTCCGAAATGGCTGACAAAATTAGGTACTAACGCGAAATACATGCAAGGCAATATAAGGTATATGTACAGCTTGGAAATTGTGACCGTTGCTCGCTCGCTCCGCTCGCTCGTAAAAATCTAGTCCAACCTCACAACCGATCCGACACGTTCGCAAATTCGAAATATGTCGCCACCATATCGAATAATGAACGCAAGATGGATTGGTTTTAGGTTAGGCTATAGTTTTCGAGCGACCGCAGCGAGCGTGAGACGCGTAAAGGTGTGTCACAAACCAACGGTTTGGCACATACGGACATTGAAATATTCGCACCAGCCGGAGGAGACGGAAGTCTTTATGCTATTGCCTACTGACAAATGTTTACAGTTTATGAATAGTATCACATAAATGGTTCTATTTCCGCATACTACAGTGCAATGTGATGTCAGAAATGGCTGACTAAATTAGGTAATGACACGAAATATATGCAAGGCAATATAAGGTATATGTATAACTTGGAAATTGTGATCGCTGCTCGCTCGCTCCGCTCGCTCGTAAAAATCTAGTCCAACCTCACAACCGATCCGACACGTTCGCAAATTCGAAATATGTCGCCACCATATCGAATAATGAACGCAAGATGGATTGGTTTTAGGTTAGGCTATAGTTTTCGAGCGACCGCAGCGAGCGTGAGACGCGTAAAGGTGTGTTACAATCCAACGGTTTGGCACAAACGGTGATTGTAATATTCGCACCAGCCCGAGGAGCCGGAAGTCTTTATCCTATTGCCTACTGACAAATGTATACAGCTTACCAATAGTTTCACATAAATAGTACTTCTTCCACATACTACAGTGCAATGTGATGTCAGAAATGGCTGAGTAAATTAGGTAATGACACGAAATATATGCAAGGCAATATAAGGTATATGTATAACTTGGAAATTGTGATCGTTGCTAGCTCGCTCCGCACGCTCGTAAAAATTTAGTCCAACCTCACAACCGATCCGACACGTTCGCAAATTCGAAATATGTCGCCACCATATCGAATAATGAACGCAAGATGGATTGGTTTTAGGTTAGGCTATAGTTTTCGAGCGACCGCAGCGAGCGTGAGACGCATAAAGGTGTGTCACAATCCAACGGTTTGGCACAAACGGAGATTGTAATATTCGCACCAGCCCGAGGAGCCGGAAGTCTTTATCCTATTGCCTACTGACAAATGTATACAGTTTACCAATAGTTTCACATAAATAGTACTATTCCCACATACCACAGTGCAATGTGATGTCCCAAATGGCTGACAAAATTAGGTAATAGCACGAAATATATGCAAGGCCATATAAGGTATATGTACAGCTTGGAAATTGTGACCGTTGCTCGCTCGCTCCGCTCGCTCGTAAAAATCTAGTCCAACCTCACAACCGTTCCGACACGTTCGCCAATTCGAAATATGTCGCCGCCATATCGAATAATGAACGCAAGATGGATTGGTTTTAGGTTAGGCTATAGTTTTCGAGCGAGCACGGCGAGCGAGGGACGCGGAAAGTTGTGTCACAATCCAACGGTATGTCACATGGGGTCATTGAAATATTCGCACCAGCCCGAGGAGCCGGAAGTCTCTATCCTATTGCCCACTGACAAATGTATACAGTTTACCAGTAGTTTCACATAAATAGTACTATTTCCACATAGTACAGTGCAATGTGATGTCCGAAATGGCTGACAAAATTAGTTACTAACGCGAAATACATGCAAGGCAATATAAGGTATATGTACAGCTTGGAAATTGTGACAGTTGCTCGCTCGCTCCGCTCGCTCGTTAAAATCTACTCCAACCTCATAACCGATCCGACACGTTCGCAAATTCGAAATATGTCGCCACCATATCGAATAATGAACGCAAGATGGATTGGTTTTAGGTTAGGCTATAGTTTTCGAGCGACCGCAGCGAGCGTGAGACGCGTAAAGGTGTGTCACAAACCAACGGTTTGGCGCATACGGACATTGAAATATTCGCACCAGCCCGAGGAGCCGGAAGTCTTTATCCTATTGCCTACTGACAAATGTTTACAGTTTATGAATATCTTCACATAAATAGTACTATTTCCAAATAGTACAGTGCAATATGATGTCCGAAGCGGCTGACAAAATTAGGTAATAACACGAAATATATGCAAGGCAATATAAGGTATATGTATAGCTTGGAAATTGTGATCGCTGCTCGCTCGCTCCGCTCGCTCGTAAAAATCTAGTCCAACCTCACAACCGATCCGATACGTTCGCAAATTCGAAATATGTCGCCAACATATCGAATAATGAACGCAAGATCGATTGGTTTTAGGTTAGGCTATAGTTTTCGAGCGAGCACGGCGAGCGAGGGACGGGGAAAGTTGTGTCACAATCCAACGGTTTGGCACAAACGGTGATTGTAATATTCGCACCAGCCCGAGGAGCCGGAAGTCTTTATCCTATTGCCTACTGACAAATGTATACAGCTTACCAATAGTTTCACATAAATAGTACTTCTTCCACATACTACAGTGCAATGTGATGTCAGAAATGGCTGAGTAAATTAGGTAATGACACGAAATATATGCAAGGCAATATAAGGTATATGTATAACTTGGAAATTGTGATCGTTGCTAGCTCGCTCCGCACGCTCGTAAAAATTTAGTCCAACCTCACAACCGATCCGACACGTTCGCAAATTCGAAATATGTCGCCACCATATCGAATAATGAACGCAAGATGGATTGGTTTTAGGTTAGGCTATAGTTTTCGAGCGACCGCAGCGAGCGTGAGACGCATAAAGGTGTGTCACAATCCAACGGTTTGGCACAAACGGAGATTGTAATATTCGTACCAGCCCGAGGAGCCGGAAGTCTTTATCCTATTGCCTACTGACAAATGTATACAGTTTACCAATAGTTTCACATAAATAGTACTATTCCCACATACCACAGTGCAATGTGATGTCCCAAATGGCTGACAAAATTAGGTAATAACACGAAATATATGCAAGGCCATATAAGGTATATGTACAGCTTGGAAATTGTGACCGTTGCTCGCTCGCTCCGCTCGCTCGTAAAAATCTAGTCCAACCTCACAACCGTTCCGACACGTTCGCCAATTCGAAATATGTCGCCGCCATATCGAATAATGAACGCAAGATGGATTGGATTTAGGTTAGGCTATAGTTTTCGAGCGAGCACGGCGAGCGAGGGACGCGGAAAGTTGTGTCACAATCCAACGGTATGGCACATGGGGTCATTGAAATATTCGCACCAGCCCGAGGAGCCGGAAGTCTCTATCCTATTGCCCACTGACAAATGTATACAGTTTACCAGTAGTTTCACATAAATAGTACTATTTCTACATAGTACAGTGCAATGTGATGTCCGAAATGGCTGACAAAATTAGTTACTAACGCGAAATACATGCAAGGCAATATAAGGTATATGTACAGCTTGGAAATTGTGACCGTTGCTCGCTCGCTCCGCTCGCTCGTAAAAATCTAGTCCAACCTCACAACCGATCCGACACGTTCGCAAATTCGAAATATGTCGCCACCATATCGAATAATGAACGCAAGATGGATTGGTTTTAGGTTAGGCTATAGCTTTCGAGCGAGCGCAGCGATCGAGAGACGCGTAATCGTGCGTCACAAACCAACGGTTTGGCACATACGGACTTTGAAACATTCGCACCAGCCCGAGGAGCCGGAAGTCTTTATGCTATTGCCTACTGACAAATGTTTACAGTTTATGAATAGTATCACATAAATGGTTCTATTTCCGCATACTACAGTGCAATGTGATGTCAGAAATGGCTGACTAAATTAGGTAATGACACGAAATATATGCAAGGCAATATAAGGTATATGTATAACTTGGAAATTGTGATCGTTGCTCGCTCGCTCCGCTCGCTTGTAAAAATTTAGTCCAACCTCACAACCGATCCGACATGTTCGAAAATTCGAAATATGTCGCCACCATATCGAATAATGAACGCAAGATGGATTGGTTTTAGGTTAGGCTATAGTTTTCGAGCGACCGCAGCGAGCGTGAGACGCGTAAGGGTGTGTCACAAACCAACGGTTTGGCGCTTACGGACATTGAAATATTCGCACCAGCCGGAGGAGCCGGAAGTCTTTATCCTATTGCCTACTGACAAATGTATACAGTTTACCAGTAGTTTCACATAAATAGTACTATTTCCACATAGTACAGTGCAATGTGATGTCCGAAATGGCTGACAAAATTAGGTTCTAACGCGAAATACATGCAAGGCAATATAAGGTATATGTACAGCTTGGAAATTGTGACCGTTGCTCGCTCGCTCCGCTCGCTCGTTAAAATCTAATCCAACCTCATAACCGATCCGACACGTTCGCAAATTCGAAATATGTCGCCGCCATATCGAATAATGAACGCAAGATGGATTGGTTTTAGGTTAGGCTGTAGTTTTCGAGCGAGCACGGCGAGCGAGGGACGGGGAAAGTTGTGTCACAATCCAACGGTTTGGCACTAACGGACATTGAAATATTCGCACCAGCCCGAGGAGCCGGAAGTCTTTATCCTATTGCCTACTGACAAATGTTTACAGTTTATGAATAACTTCACATAAATAGTACTATTTCCACATAGTACAGTGCAATATGATGTCCGAAGCGGCTGACAAAATTAGGTAATAACACGAAATATATGCAAGGCAATATAAGGTATATGTATAGCTTGGAAATTGTGATCGCTGCTCGCTCGCTCCGCTCGCTCGTAAAAATTTAGTCCAACCTCACAACCGATCCGACACGTTCGCAAATTCGAAATATGTCGCCACCATATCGAATAATGAACGCAAGATGGATTGGTTTTAGGTTAGGCTATAGTTTTCGAGCGAGCACGGCGAGCGAGGGACGCGGAAAGTTGTGTCACAATCCAACGGTATGTCACATGGGGTCATTGAAATATTCGCACCAGCCCGAGGAGCCGGAAGTCTCTATCCTATTGCCCACTGACAAATGTATACAGTTTACCAGTAGTTTCACATAAATAGTACTATTCCCACATACCACAGTGCAATGTGATGTCCCAAATGGCTGACAAAATTAGGTAATAGCACGAAATATATGCAAGGCCATATAAGGTATATGTACAGCTTGGAAATTGTGACCGTTGCTCGCTCGCTCCGCTCGCTCGTAAAAATCTAGTCCAACCTCACAACCGTTCCGACACGTTCGCCAATTCGAAATATGTCGCCGCCATATCGAATAATGAACGCAAGATGGATTGGTTTTAGGTTAGGCTATAGTTTTCGAGCGAGCACGGCGAGCGAGGGACGCGGAAAGTTGTGTCACAATCCAACGGTATGTCACATGGGGTCATTGAAATATTCGCACCAGCCCGAGGAGCCGGAAGTCTCTATCCTATTGCCCACTGACAAATGTATACAGTTTACCAGTAGTTTCACATAAATAGTACTATTTCCACATAGTACAGTGCAATGTGATGTCCGAAATGGCTGACAAAATTAGTTACTAACGCGAAATACATGCAAGGCAATATAAGGTATATGTACAGCTTGGAAATTGTGACAGTTGCTCGCTCGCTCCGCTCGCTCGTTAAAATCTACTCCAACCTCATAACCGATCCGACACGTTCGCAAATTCGAAATATGTCGCCACCATATCGAATAATGAACGCAAGATGGATTGGTTTTAGGTTAGGCTATAGTTTTCGAGCGACCGCAGCGAGCGTGAGACGCGTAAAGGTGTGTCACAAACCAACGGTTTGGCGCATACGGACATTGAAATATTCGCACCAGCCCGAGGAGCCGGAAGTCTTTATCCTATTGCCTACTGACAAATGTTTACAGTTTATGAATAACTTCACATAAATAGTACTATTTCCAAATAGTACAGTGCAATATGATGTCCGAAGCGGCTGACAAAATTAGGTAATAACACGAAATATATGCAAGGCAATATAAGGTATATGTATAGCTTGGAAATTGTGATCGCTGCTCGCTCGCTCCGCTCGCTCGTAAAAATCTAGTCCAACCTCACAACCGATCCGATACGTTCGCAAATTCGAAATATGTCGCCAACATATCGAATAATGAACGCAAGATCGATTGGTTTTAGGTTAGGCTATAGTTTTCGAGCGAGCACGGCGAGCGAGGGACGGGGAAAGTTGTGTCACAATCCAACGGTTTGGCACAAACGGTGATTGTAATATTCGCACCAGCCCGAGGAGCCGGAAGTCTTTATCCTATTGCCTACTGACAAATGTATACAGCTTACCAATAGTTTCACATAAATAGTACTTCTTCCACATACTACAGTGCAATGTGATGTCAGAAATGGCTGAGTAAATTAGGTAATGACACGAAATATATGCAAGGCAATATAAGGTATATGTATAACTTGGAAATTGTGATCGTTGCTAGCTCGCTCCGCACGCTCGTAAAAATTTAGTCCAACCTCACAACCGATCCGACACGTTCGCAAATTCGAAATATGTCGCCACCATATCGAATAATGAACGCAAGATGGATTGGTTTTAGGTTAGGCTATAGTTTTCGAGCGACCGCAGCGAGCGTGAGACGCATAAAGGTGTGTCACAATCCAACGGTTTGGCACAAACGGAGATTGTAATATTCGTACCAGCCCGAGGAGCCGGAAATCTTTATCCTATTGCCTACTGACAAATGTATACAGTTTACCAATAGTTTCACATAAATAGTACTATTCCCACATACCACAGTGCAATGTGATGTCCCAAATGGCTGACAAAATTAGGTAATAACACGAAATATATGCAAGGCCATATAAGGTATATGTACAGCTTGGAAATTGTGACCGTTGCTCGCTCGCTCCGCTCGCTCGTAAAAATCTAGTCCAACCTCACAACCGTTCCGACACGTTCGCCAATTCGAAATATGTCGCCGCCATATCGAATAATGAACGCAAGATGGATTGGATTTAGGTTAGGCTATAGTTTTCGAGCGAGCACGGCGAGCGAGGGACGCGGAAAGTTGTGTCACAATCCAACGGTATGGCACATGGGGTCATTGAAATATTCGCACCAGCCCGAGGAGCCGGAAGTCTCTATCCTATTGCCCACTGACAAATGTATACAGTTTACCAGTAGTTTCACATAAATAGTACTATTTCCACATAGTACAGTGCAATGTGATGTCCGAAATGGCTGACAAAATTAGTTACTAACGCGAAATACATGCAAGGCAATATAAGGTATATGTACAGCTTTGAAATTGTGACCGTTGCTCGCTCGCTCCGCTCGCTCGTAAAAATCTAGTCCAACCTCACAACCGATCCGACACGTTCGCAAATTCGAAATATGTCGCCACCATATCGAATAATGAACGCAAGATGGATTGGTTTTAGGTTAGGCTATAGCTTTCGAGCGAGCGCAGCGATCGAGAGACGCGTAATCGTGCGAAACAAACCAACGGTTTGGCACATACGGACTTTGAAACATTCGCACCAGCCCGAGGAGCCGGAAGTCTTTATGCTATTGCCTACTGACAAATGTTTACAGTTTATGAATAGTATCACATAAATGGTTCTATTTCCGCATACTACAGTGCAATGTGATGTCAGAAATGGCTGACTAAATTAGGTAATGACACGAAATATATGCAAGGCAATATAAGGTATATGTATAACTTGGAAATTGTGATCGTTGCTCGCTCGCTCCGCTCGCTTGTAAAAATTTAGTCCAACCTCACAACCGATCCGACATGTTCGAAAATTCGAAATATGTCGCCACCATATCGAATAATGAACGCAAGATGGATTGGTTTTAGGTTAGGCTATAGTTTTCGAGCGACCGCAGCGAGCGTGAGACGCGTAAGGGTGTGTCACAAACCAACGGTTTGGCGCTTACGGACATTGAAATATTCGCACCAGCCGGAGGAGCCGGAAGTCTTTATCCTATTGCCTACTGACAAATGTATACAGTTTACCAGTAGTTTCACATAAATAGTACTATTTCCACATAGTACAGTGCAATGTGATGTCCGAAATGGCTGACAAAATTAGGTTCTAACGCGAAATACATGCAAGGCAATATAAGGTATATGTACAGCTTGGAAATTGTGACCGTTGCTCGCTCGCTCCGCTCGCTCGTTAAAATCTAATCCAACCTCATAACCGATCCGACACGTTCGCAAATTCGAAATATGTCGCCGCCATATCGAATAATGAACGCAAGATGGATTGGTTTTAGGTTAGGCTGTAGTTTTCGAGCGAGCACGGCGAGCGAGGGACGGGGAAAGTTGTGTCACAATCCAACGGTTTGGCACTAACGGACATTGAAATATTCGCACCAGCCCGAGGAGCCGGAAGTCTTTATCCTATTGCCTACTGACAAATGTTTACAGTTTATGAATAACTTCACATAAATAGTACTATTTCCACATAGTACAGTGCAATATGATGTCCGAAGCGGCTGACAAAATTAGGTAATAACACGAAATATATGCAAGGCAATATAAGGTATATGTATAGCTTGGAAATTGTGATCGCTGCTCGCTCGCTCCGCTCGCTCGTAAAAATCTAGTCCAACCTCACAACCGATCCGATACGTTCGCAAATTCGAAATATGTCGCCAACATATCGAATAATGAACGCAAGATCGATTGGTTTTAGGTTAGGCTATAGTTTTCGAGCGAGCACGGCGAGCGAGGGACGGGGAAAGTTGTGTCACAATCCAACGGTTTGGCACAAACGGTGATTGTAATATTCGCACCAGCCCGAGGAGCCGGAAGTCTTTATCCTATTGCCTACTGACAAATGTATACAGCTTACCAATAGTTTCACATAAATAGTACTTCTTCCACATACTACAGTGCAATGTGATGTCAGAAATGGCTGAGTAAATTAGGTAATGACACGAAATATATGCAAGGCAATATAAGGTATATGTATAACTTGGAAATTGTGATCGTTGCTAGCTCGCTCCGCACGCTCGTAAAAATTTAGTCCAACCTCACAACCGATCCGACACGTTCGCAAATTCGAAATATGTCGCCACCATATCGAATAATGAACGCAAGATGGATTGGTTTTAGGTTAGGCTATAGTTTTCGAGCGACCGCAGCGAGCGTGAGACGCGTAATCGTGCGAAACAAACCAACGGTTTGGCACATACGGACTTTGAAACATTCGCACCAGCCCGAGGAGCCGGAAGTCTTTATGCTATTGCCTACTGACAAATGTTTACAGTTTATGAATAGTATCACATAAATGGTTCTATTTCCGCATACTACAGTGCAATGTGATGTCAGAAATGGCTGACTAAATTAGGTAATGACACGAAATATATGCAAGGCAATATAAGGTATATGTATAACTTGGAAATTGTGATCGTTGCTCGCTCGCTCCGCTCGCTTGTAAAAATTTAGTCCAACCTCACAACCGATCCGACATGTTCGAAAATTCGAAATATGTCGCCACCATATCGAATAATGAACGCAAGATGGATTGGTTTTAGGTTAGGCTATAGTTTTCGAGCGACCGCAGCGAGCGTGAGACGCGTAAGGGTGTGTCACAAACCAACGGTTTGGCGCTTACGGACATTGAAATATTCGCACCAGCCGGAGGAGCCGGAAGTCTTTATCCTATTGCCTACTGACAAATGTATACAGTTTACCAGTAGTTTCACATAAATAGTACTATTTCCACATAGTACAGTGCAATGTGATGTCCGAAATGGCTGACAAAATTAGGTTCTAACGCGAAATACATGCAAGGCAATATAAGGTATATGTACAGCTTGGAAATTGTGACCGTTGCTCGCTCGCTCCGCTCGCTCGTTAAAATCTAATCCAACCTCATAACCGATCCGACACGTTCGCAAATTCGAAATATGTCGCCGCCATATCGAATAATGAACGCAAGATGGATTGGTTTTAGGTTAGGCTGTAGTTTTCGAGCGAGCACGGCGAGCGAGGGACGGGGAAAGTTGTGTCACAATCCAACGGTTTGGCACTAACGGACATTGAAATATTCGCACCAGCCCGAGGAGCCGGAAGTCTTTATCCTATTGCCTACTGACAAATGTTTACAGTTTATGAATAACTTCACATAAATAGTACTATTTCCACATAGTACAGTGCAATATGATGTCCGAAGCGGCTGACAAAATTAGGTAATAACACGAAATATATGCAAGGCAATATAAGGTATATGTATAGCTTGGAAATTGTGATCGCTGCTCGCTCGCTCCGCTCGCTCGTAAAAATCTAGTCCAACCTCACAACCGATCCGATACGTTCGCAAATTCGAAATATGTCGCCAACATATCGAATAATGAACGCAAGATCGATTGGTTTTAGGTTAGGCTATAGTTTTCGAGCGAGCACGGCGAGCGAGGGACGGGGAAAGTTGTGTCACAATCCAACGGTTTGGCACAAACGGTGATTGTAATATTCGCACCAGCCCGAGGAGCCGGAAGTCTTTATCCTATTGCCTACTGACAAATGTATACAGCTTACCAATAGTTTCACATAAATAGTACTTCTTCCACATACTACAGTGCAATGTGATGTCAGAAATGGCTGAGTAAATTAGGTAATGACACGAAATATATGCAAGGCAATATAAGGTATATGTATAACTTGGAAATTGTGATCGTTGCTAGCTCGCTCCGCACGCTCGTAAAAATTTAGTCCAACCTCACAACCGATCCGACACGTTCGCAAATTCGAAATATGTCGCCACCATATCGAATAATGAACGCAAGATGGATTGGTTTTAGGTTAGGCTATAGTTTTCGAGCGACCGCAGCGAGCGTGAGACGCGTAAAGGTGTGTTACAATCCAACGGTTTGGCACAAACGGTGATTGTAATATTCGCACCATCCCGAGGAGCCGGAAGTCTTTATCCTATTGCCTACTGACAAATGTATACAGCTTACCAATAGTTTCACATAAATAGTACTTCTTCCACATACTACAGTGCAATGTGATGTCAGAAATGGCTGAGTAAATTAGGTAATGACACGAAATATATGCAAGGCAATATAAGGTATATGTATAACTTGGAAATTGTGATCGTTGCTAGCTCGCTCCGCACGCTCGTAAAAATTTAGTCCAACCTCACAACCGATCCGACACGTTCGCAAATTCGAAATATGTTGCCACCATATGGAATAATGAACGCAAGATGGATTGGTTTTAGGTTAGGCTATAGTTTTCGAGCGACCGCAGCGAGCGTGAGACGCATAAAGGTGTGTCACAATCCAACGGTTTGGCACAAACGGAGATTGTAATATTCGCACCAGCCCGAGGAGCCGGAAGTCTTTATCCTATTGCCTACTGACAAATGTATACAGTTTACCAATAGTTTCACATAATTAGTACTATTCCCACATACCACAGTGCAATGTGATGTCCCAAATGGCTGACAAAATTAGGTAATAACACGAAATATATGCAAGGCCATATAAGGTATATGTACAGCTTGGAAATTGTGACCGTTGCTCGCTCGCTCCGCTCGCTCGTAAAAATCTAGTCCAACCTCACAACCGTTCCGACACGTTCGCCAATTCGAAATATGTCGCCGCCATATCGAATAATGAACGCAAGATGGATTGGTTTTAGGTTAGGCTATAGTTTTCGAGCGAGCACGGCGAGCGAGGGACGCGGAAAGTTGTGTCACAATCCAACGGTATGGCACATGGGGTCATTGAAATATTCGCACCAGCCCGAGGAGCCGGAAGTCTCTATCCTATTGCCCACTGACAAATGTATACAGTTTACCAGTAGTTTCACATAAATAGTACTATTTCCACATAGTACAGTGCAATGTGATGTCCGAAATGGCTGACAAAATTAGTTACTAACGCGAAATACATGCAAGGCAATATAAGGTATATGTACAGCTTGGAAATTGTGACCGTTGCTCGCTCGCTCCGCTCGCTCGTAAAAATCTAGTCCAACCTCACAACCGATCCGACACGTTCGCAAATTCGAAATATGTCGCCACCATATCGAATAATGAACGCAAGATGGATTGGTTTTAGGTTAGGCTATAGCTTTCGAGCGAGCGCAGCGATCGAGAGACGCGTAATCGTGCGTCACAAACCAACGGTTTGGCACATACGGACTTTGAAACATTCGCACCAGCCCGAGGAGCCGGAAGTCTTTATGCTATTGCCTACTGACAAATGTTTACAGTTTATGAATAGTATCACATAAATGGTTCTATTTCCGCATACTACAGTGCAATGTGATGTCAGAAATGGCTGACTAAATTAGGTAATGACACGAAATATATGCAAGGCAATATAAGGTATATGTATAACTTGGAAATTGTGATCGTTGCTCGCTCGCTCCGCTCGCTTGTAAAAATTTAGTCCAACCTCACAACCGATCCGACATGTTCGCAAATTCGAAATATGTCGCCACCATATCGAATAATGAACGCAAGATGGATTGGTTTTAGGTTAGGCTATAGTTTTCGAGCGACCGCAGCGAGCGTGAGACGCGTAAAGGTGTGTCACAAACCAACGGTTTGGCGCTTACGGACATTGAAATATTCGCACCAGCCGGAGGAGCCGGAAGTCTTTATCCTATTGCCTACTGACAAATGTATACAGTTTACCAGTAGTTTCACATAAATAGTACTATTTCCACATAGTACAGTGCAATGTGATGTCCGAAATGGCTGACAAAATTAGGTTCTAACGCGAAATACATGCAAGGCAATATAAGGTATATGTACAGCTTGGAAATTGTGACCGTTGCTCGCTCGCTCCGCTCGCTCGTTAAAATCTAATCCAACCTCATAACCGATCCGACACGTTCGCAAATTCGAAATATGTCGCCACCATATCGAATAATGAACGCAAGATGGATTGGTTTTAGGTTAGGCTATAGTTTTCGAGCGACCGCAGCGAGCGTGAGACGCGTAAAGGTGTGTCACAAAACAAACGGTTTGGCGCATACGGACATTGAACTATTCGCACCAGCCGGAGGAGCCGCAGGTCTTTATCCTATTGCCTACTGACCAATGTTCACAGTTTACCAATAGTTTCACATAAATAGTACTATTTCCTCATAGTACAGTGCAATGTGACGTCCGAAATGGCTGACAAAAATTAGGTACTAACACGAAATATGTGCAAGGCAATGTAAGGTATATCTATAGCTTGGAAATTGTGATCGCTGCTCGCTCGCTCCGCTCGCTCGTTAAAATCTAGTCCAACCTCACAACCGATCCGACACGTTCGCAAATCGAAATATGTCGCCACCATATCGAATAATGAACGCAAGATGGATTGGTTTTAGGTAGGCTATAGTTTTCGAGCGACCGCAGCGAGCGTGAGACGCGTAAAGGTGTGGTTACAATCCAACGGTTTGGCACAAACGGTGATTGTAATATTCGCACCAGCCCGAGGAGCCGGAAGTCTTTATCCTATTGCCTACTGACAAATGTATACAGCTTACCAATAGTTTCACTAAATAGTACTTCTTCCACATACTACAGTGCAATGTGATGTCAGAAATGCCTGAGTAAATTAGGTAATGACACGAAATATATGCAAGGCAATATAAGGTATATGTATAACTTGGAAATTGTGATCGTTGCTAGCTCGCTCCGCACGCTCGTAAAAATTTAGTCCAACTCACAACCGATCCGACACGTTCGCAAATTCGAAATATGTCGCCACCATATCGAATAATGAACGCAAGATGGATTGGTTTTAGGTTAGGCTATAGTTTTCGAGCGACCGCAGCGAGCGTGAGACGCATAAAGGTGTGTCACAATCCAACGGTTTGGCACAAAACGGAGATTGTAATATTCGCACCAGCCCGAGGAGCCGGAAGTCTTTATCCTATTGCCTACTGACAAATGTATACAGTTTACCAATAGTTTCACATAAATAGTACTATTCCCACATACCACAGTGCAATGTGATGTCCCAAATGGCTGACAAAATTAGGTAATAACACGAAATATATGCAAGGCCATATAAGGTATATGTACAGCTTGGAAATTGTGACCGTTGCTCGCTCGCTCCGCTCGCTCGTAAAAATCTAGTCCAACCTCACAACCGTTCCGACACGTTCGCCAATTCGAAATATGTCGCCGCCATATCGAATAATGAACGCAAGATGGATTGGTTTTAGGTTAGGCTATAGTTTTCGAGCGAGCACGGCGAGCGAGGGACGCGGAAAGTTGTGTCACAATCCAACGGTATGGCACATGGGGTCATTGAAATATTCGCACCAGCCCGAGGAGCCGGAAGTCTCTATCCTATTGCCCACTGACAAATGTATACAGTTTACCAGTAGTTTCACATAAATAGTACTATTTCCACATAGTACAGTGCAATGTGATGTCCGAAATGGCTGACAAAATTAGTTACTAACGCGAAATACATGCAAGGCAATATAAGGTATATGTACAGCTTGGAAATTGTGACCGTTGCTCGCTCGCTCCGCTCGCTCGTAAAAATCTAGTCCAACCTCACAACCGATCCGACACGTTCGCAAATTCGAAATATGTCGCCACCATATCGAATAATGAACGCAAGATGGATTGGTTTTAGGTTAGGCTATAGCTTTCGAGCGAGCGCAGCGATCGAGAGACGCGTAATCGTGCGTCACAAACCAACGGTTTGGCACATACGGACTTTGAAATATTCGCACCAGCCCGAGGAGCCGGAAGTCTTTATGCTATTGCCTACTGACAAATGTTTACAGTTTATGAATAGTATCACATAAATGGTTCTATTTCCGTATACTACAGTGCAATGTGATGTCAGAAATGGCTGACTAAATTAGGTAATGACACGAAATATATGCAAGGCAATATAAGGTATATGTATAACTTGGAAATTGTGATCGTTGCTCGCTCGCTCCGCTCGCTGGTAAAAATTTAGTCCAACCTCACAACCGATCCGACATGTTCGCAAATTCGAAATATGTCGCCACCATATCGAATAATGAACGCAAGATGGATTGGTTTTAGGTTAGGCTATAGTTTTCGAGCGACCGCAGCGAGCGTGAGACGCGTAAAGGTGTGTCACAAACCAACGGTTTGGCGCTTACGGACATTGAAATATTCGCACCAGCCGGAGGAGCCGGAAGTCTTTATCCTATTGCCTACTGACAAATGTATACAGTTTACCAGTAGTTTCACATAAATAGTACTATTTCCACATAGTACAGTGCAATGTGATGTCCGAAATGGCTGACAAAATTAGGTTCTAACGCGAAATACATGCAAGGCAATATAAGGTATATGTACAGCTTGGAAATTGTGACCGTTGCTCGCTCGCTCCGCTCGCTCGTTAAAATCTAATCCAACCTCATAACCGATCCGACACGTTCGCAAATTCGAAATATGTCGCCGCCATATCGAATAATGAACGCAAGATGGATTGGTTTTAGGTTAGGCTATAGTTTTCGAGCGACCTCAGCGAGCGTGAGACGCGTAAAGGTGTGTTACAATCCAACGGTTTGGCACAAACGGTGATTGTAATATTCGCACCAGCCCGAGGAGCCGGAAGTCTTTATCCTATTGCCTACTGACAAATGTATACAGCTTACCAATAGTTTCACATAAATAGTACTTCTTCCACATACTACAGTGCAATGTGATGTCAGAAATGGCTGAGTAAATTAGGTAATGACACGAAATATATGCAAGGCAATATAAGGTATATGTATAACTTGGAAATTGTGATCGTTGCTAGCTCGCTCCGCACGCTCGTAAAAATTTAGTCCAACCTCACAACCGATCCGACACGTTCGCAAATTCGAAATATGTCGCCACCATATCGAATAATGAACGCAAGATGGATTGGTTTTAGGTTAGGCTATAGTTTTCGAGCGACCGCAGCGAGCGTGAGACGCGTAAAGGTGTGTCACAAACCAACGGTTTGGCGCATACGGACATTGAAATATTCGCACCAGCCGGAGGAGCCGCAGGTCTTTATCCTATTGCCTACTGACAAATGTTCACAGTTTACCAATAGTTTCACATAAATAGTACTATTTCCTCATAGTACAGTGCAATGTGACGTCCGAAATGGTTGACAAAATTAGGTACTAATACGAAATATGTGCAAGGCAATGTAAGGTATATCTATAGCTTGGAAATTGTGATCGCTGCTCGCTCGCTCCGCTCGCTCGTAAAAATCTAGTCCAACCTCACAACCGATCCGACACGTTCGCAAATTTGAAATATGTCGCCACCATATCGAATAATGAACGCAAGATGGATTGGTTATTGGTTAGGCTATAGCTTTCGAGCAAGCGCAGCGATCGAGAGACGCGTAATTGTGTGTCATAAACCAACGGTTTGGCACATACGGACATTGAAACATTCGCACCAGCCCGAGGAGAAGGAAGTCTTTATCCTATTGCCTACTGACAAATGTATACAGCTTACCAATAGTTTCACATAAATAGTACTTCTTCCACATACTACAGTGCAATGTGATGTCAGAAATGGCTGAGTAAATTAGGTAATGACACGAAATATATGCAAGGCAATATAAGGTATATGTATAACTTGGAAATTGTGATCGTTGCTAGCTCGCTCCGCACGCTCGTAAAAATTTAGTCCAACCTCACAACCGATCCGACACGTTCGCAAATTCGAAATATGTCGCCGCCATATCGAATAATGAACGCAAGATGGATTGGTTTTAGGTTAGGCTGTAGTTTTCGAGCGAGCACGGCGAGCGAGGCACGGGGAAAGTTGTGTCACAATCCAACGGTTTGGCACTAACGGACATTGAAATATTCGCACCAGCCCGAGGAGCCGGAAGTTTTTATCCTATTGCCTACTGACAAATGTTTACAGTTTATGAATAACTTCACATAAATAGTACTATTTCCACATAGTACAGTGCAATATGATGTCCGAAGCGGCTGACAAAATTAGGTAATAACACGAAATATATGCAAGGCAATATAAGGTATATGTATAGCTTGGAAATTGTGATCGCTGCTCGCTCGCTCCGCTCGCTCGTAAAAATCTAGTCCAACCTCACAACCGATCCGATACGTTCGCAAATTCGAAATATGTCGCCAACATATCGAATAATGAACGCAAGATCGATTGGTTTTAGGTTAGGCTATAGTTTTCGAGCGACCGCAGCGAGCGTGAGACGCGTAAAGGTGTGTCACAATCCAACGGTTTGGCACAAACGGTGATTGTAATATTCGCACCAGCCCGAGGAGCCGGAAGTCTTTATCCTATTGCCTACTGACAAATGTATACAGCTTACCAATAGTTTCACATAAATAGTACTATTCCCACATACCACAGTGCAATGTGATGTCCCAAATGGCTGACAAAATTAGGTAATAACACGAAATATATGCAAGGCCATATAAGGTATATGTACAGCTTGGAAATTGTGACCGTTGCTCGCTCGCTCCGCCCTCTCGTAAAAATCTAGTCCAACCTCACAACCGATCCGACACGTTCGCAAATTCGAAATATGTCGCCGCCATATCGAATAATGAACGCAAGATGGATTGGTTTTAGGTTAGGCTATAGTTTTCGAGCGACCGCAGCGAGGGTGAGACGCGTAAAGGTGTGTTACAATCCAACGGTTTGGCACAAACGGTGATTGTAATATTCGCACCAGCCCGAGGAGCCGGAAGTCTTTATCCTATTGCCTACTGACAAATGTATGCAGCTTACCAATAGTTTCACATAAATAGTACTTCTTCCACATAGTACAGTGCAATGTGATGTCAGAAATGGCTGAGTAAATTAGGTAATGACACGAAATATATGCAAGGCAATATAAGGTATATGTATAACTTGGAAATTGTGATCGTTGCTAGCTTGCTCCGCACGCTCGTAAAAATTTAGTCCAACCTCACAACCGATCCGACACGTTCGCAAATTCGAAATATGTCGCCACCATATCGAATAATGAACGCAAGATGGATTGGTTTTAGGTTAGGCTATAGTTTTCGAGCGACCGCAGCGAGCGTGAGACGCGTAAAGGTGTGTCACAAACCAACGGTTTGGCGCATACGGACATTGAAATATTCGCACCAGCCGGAGGAGCCGCAGGTCTTTATCCTATTGCCTACTGACAAATGTTCACAGTTTACCAATAGTTTCACATAAATAGTACTATTTCCTCATAGTACAGTGCAATGTGACGTCCGAAATGGCTGACAAAATTAGGTACTAACACGAAATATGTGCAAGGCAATATAAGGTATATGTATAGCTTGGAAATTGTGATCGCTGCTCGCTCGCTCCGCTCGCTCGTAAAAATCTAGTCCAACCTCACAACCGATCCGACACGTTCGCAAATTTGAAATATGTCGCCACCATATCGAATAATGAACGCAAGATGGATTGGTTATTGGTTAGGCTATAGCTTTCGAGCAAGCGCAGCGATCGAGAGACGCGTAATTGTGTGTCACAAACCAACGGTTTGGCACATGCGGACATTGAAACATTCGCACCAGCCCGAGGGGCCGGAAGTCTTTATCGTATTGCCTACTGACAAATGTATACAGCTTACCAATAGTTTCACATAAATAGTACTTCTTCCACATACTACAGTGCAATGTGATGTCAGAAATGGCTGAGTAAATTAGGTAATGATACGAAATATATGCAAGGCAATATAAGGTATATGTATAACTTGGAAATTGTGATCGTTGCTAGCTCGCTCCGCACGCTTGTAAAAATTTAGTCCAATCTCACAACCGATCCGACACGTTCGCAAATTCGAAATATGTCGCCACCATATCGAATAATGAACGCAAGATGGATTGGTTTTAGGTTAGGCTATAGTTTTCGAGCGACCGCAGCGAGCGTGAGACGCGTAAAGGTGTGTCACAAACCAACGGTTTGGCGCATACGGACATTGAAATATTCGCACCAGCCGGAGGAGCCGTAGGTCTTTATCCTATTGCCTACTGACAAATGTTTACAGTTTACCAATAGTTTCACATAAATAGTACTATTTCCTCATAGTACAGTGCAATGTGATGTCCGAAATGGCTGACAAAATTAGGTTCTAACGCGAAATACATGCAAGGCAATATAAGGTATATGTACAGCTTGGAAATTGTGACCGTTGCTCGCTCGCTCCGCTCGCTCGTTAAAATCTAATCCAACCTCATAACCGATCCGACACGTTCGCAAATTCGAAATATGTCGCCGCCATATCGAATAATGAACGCAAGATGGATTGGTTTTAGGTTAGGCTGTAGTTTTCGAGCGAGCACGGCGAGCGAGGCACGGGGAAAGTTGTGTCACAATCCAACGGTTTGGCACTAACGGACATTGAAATATTCGCACCAGCCCGAGGAGCCGGAAGTCTTTATCCTATTGCCTACTGACAAATGTTTACAGTTTATGAATAACTTCACATAAATAGTACTATTTCCACATAGTACAGTGCAATATGATGTCCGAAGCGGCTGACAAAATTAGGTAATAACACGAAATATATGCAAGGCAATATAAGGTATATGTATAGCTTGGAAATTGTGATCGCTGCTCGCTCGCTCCGCTCGCTCGTAAAAATCTAGTCCAACCTCACAACCGATCCGATACGTTCGCAAATTCGAAATATGTCGCCAACATATCGAATAATGAACGCAAGATCGATTGGTTTTAGGTTAGGCTATAGTTTTCGAGCGACCGCAGCGAGCGTGAGACGCGTAAAGGTGTGTCACAATCCAACGGTTTGGCACAAACGGTGATTGTAATATTCGCACCAGCCCGAGGAGCCGGAAGTCTTTATCCTATTGCCTACTGACAAATGTATACAGCTTACCAATAGTTTCACATAAATAGTACTATTCCCACATACCACAGTGCAATGTGATGTCCCAAATGGCTGACAAAATTAGGTAATAACACGAAATATATGCAAGGCCATATAAGGTATATGTACAGCTTGGAAATTGTGACCGTTGCTCGCTCGCTCCGCCCGCTCGTAAAAATCTAGTCCAACCTCACAACCGATCCGACACGTTCGCAAATTCGAAATATGTCGCCGCCATATCGAATAATGAACGCAAGATGGATTGGTTTTAGGTTAGGCTATAGTTTTCGAGCGACCGCAGCGAGCGTGAGACGCGTAAAGGTGTGTTACAATCCAACGGTTTGGCACAAACGGTGATTGTAATATTCGCACCAGCCCGAGGAGCCGGAAGTCTTTATCCTATTGCCTACTGACAAATGTATGCAGCTTACCAATAGTTTCACATAAATAGTACTTCTTCCACATAGTACAGTGCAATGTGATGTCAGAAATGGCTGAGTAAATTAGGTAATGACACGAAATATATGCAAGGCAATATAAGGTATATGTATAACTTGGAAATTGTGATCGTTGCTAGCTCGCTCCGCACGCTCGTAAAAATTTAGTCCAACCTCACAACCGATCCGACACGTTCGCAAATTCGAAATATGTCGCCACCATATCGAATAATGAACGCAAGATGGATTGGTTTTAGGTTAGGCTATAGTTTTCGAGCGACCGCAGCGAGCGTGAGACGCGTAAAGGTGTGTCACAAACCAACGGTTTGGCGCATACGGACATTGAAATATTCGCACCAGCCGGAGGAGCCGCAGGTCTTTATCCTATTGCCTACTGACAAATGTTCACAGTTTACCAATAGTTTCACATAAATAGTACTATTTCCTCATAGTACAGTGCAATGTGACGTCCGAAATGGCTGACAAAATTAGGTACTAACACGAAATATGTGCAAGGCAATATAAGGTATATGTATAGCTTGGAAATTGTGATCGCTGCACGCTCGCTCCGCTCGCTCGTAAAAATCTAGTCCAACCTCACAACCGATCCGACACGTTCGCAAATTTGAAATATGTCGCCACCATATCGAATAATGAACGCAAGATGGATTGGTTATTGGTTAGGCTATAGCTTTCGAGCAAGCGCAGCGATCGAGAGACGCGTAATTGTGTGTCACAAACCAACGGTTTGGCACATACGGACATTGAAACATTCGCACCAGCCCGAGGAGCCGGAAGTCTTTATCCTATTGCCTACTGACAAATGTATACAGCTTACCAATAGTTTCACAAAAGTAGTACTATTTCCACATAGTACAGTGCAATGTGATGTCCGAAATGGATGACAAAATTAGGTACTAACGCGAAATACATGCAAGGCAATATAAGGTATATGTACAGCTTGGAAATTGTGACCGTTGCTCCCTCGCTCCGCCCGCTCGTAAAAATCTAGTCCAACCTCACAACCGATCCGACACGTTCGCAAATTCGAAATATGTCGCCGCCATATCGAATAATGAACGCAAGATGGATTGGTTATTGGTTAGGCTATAGCTTTCGAGCGAGCGCAGCGATCGAGAGACGCGTAATCGTGCGTCACAAACCAACGGTTTGGCACATACGGACTTTGAAACATTCGCACCAGCCCGAGGAGCCGGAAGTCTTTATGCTATTGCCTACTGACAAATGTTTACAGTTTATGAATAGTATCACATAAATGGTTCTATTTCCGCATACTACAGTGCAATGTGATGTCAGAAATGGCTGACTAAATTAGGTAATGACACGAAATATATGCAAGGCAATATAAGGTATATGTATAACTTGGAAATTGTGATCGTTGCTCGCTCGCTCCGCTCGCTTGTAAAAATTTAGTCCAACCTCACAACCGATCCGACATGTTCGCAAATTCGAAATATGTCGCCACCATATCGAATAATGAACGCAAGATGGATTGGTTTTAGGTTAGGCTATAGTTTTTCGAGCGACCGCAGCGAGCGTGAGACGCGTAAAGGGTGTGTCACAAACCAACGGTTTGGCGCTTACGGACATTGAAATATTCGCACCAGCCGGAGGAGCCGGAAGTCTTTATCCTATTGCCTACTGACAAATGTATACAGTTTACGAGTAGTTTCACAAAAATAGTACTATTTCCACATAGTACAGTGCAATGTGATGTCCGAAATGGCTGACAAAATTAGGTTCTAACGCGAAATACATGCAAGGCAATATAAGGTATATGTACAGCTTGGAAGTTGTGACCGTTGCTCGCTCGCTCCGCTCGCTCGTTGAAATCTAATCCAACCTCATAACCGATCCGACACGTTCGCAAATTCGAAATATGTCGCCGCCATATCGAATAATGAACGCAAGATGGATTGGTTTTAGGTTAGGCTGTAGTTTTCGAGCGAGCACGGCGAGCGAGGCACGGGGAAAGTTGTGTCACAATCCAACGGTTTGGCACTAACGGACATTGAAATATTCGCACCAGCCCGAGGAGCCGGAAGTCTTTATCCTATTGCCTACTGACAAATGTTTACAGTTTATGAATAACTTCACATAAATAGTACTATTTCCACATAGTACAGTGCAATATGATGTCCGAAGCGGCTGACAAAATTAGGTAATAACACGAAATATATGCAAGGCAATATAAGGTATATGTATAGCTTGGAAATTGTGATCGCTGCTCGCTCGCTCCGCTCGCTCGTAAAAATCTAGTCCAACCTCACAACCGATCCGATACGTTCGCAAATTCGAAATATGTCGCCAACATATCGAATAATGAACGCAAGATCGATTGGGTTTTAGGTTAGGCTATAGTTTTCGAGCGACCGCAGCGAGCGTGAGACGCGTAAAGGTGTGTCACAATCCAACGGTTTGGCACAAACGGTGATTGTAATATTCGCACCAGCCCGAGGAGCCGGAAGTCTTTATCCTATTGCCTACTGACAAATGTATACAGCTTACCAATAGTTTCACATAAATAGTACTATTCCCACATACCACAGTGCAATGTGATGTCCCAAATGGCTGACAAAATTAGGTAATAACACGAAATATATGCAAGGCCATATAAGGTATATGTACAGCTTGGAAATTGTGACCGTTGCTCGCTCGCTCCGCCCGCTCGTAAAAATCTAGTCCAACCTCACAACCGATCCGACACGTTCGCAAATTCGAAATATGTCGCCACCATATCGAATAATGAACGCAAGATGGATTGGTTTTAGGTTAGGCTATAGTTTTCGAGCGACCGCAGCGAGCGTGAGACGCGTAAAGGTGTGTTACAATCAACGGTTTGGCACAAACGGTGATTGTAATATTCGCACCAGCCCGAGGAGCCGGAAGTCTTTATCCTATTGCCTACTGACAAATGTATACAGCTTACCAATAGTTTTCACATAAATAGTACTTCTTCCACATACTACAGTGCAATGTGATGTCAGAAATGGCTGAGTAAATTAGGTAATGACACGAAATATATGCAAGGCAATATAAGGTATATGTACAGCTTGGAAATTGTGACCGTTGCTCGCTCGCTCCGCCCGCTCGTAAAAATCTAGTCCAACCTCACAACCGATCCGACACGTTCGCAAATTCGAAATATGTCGCCAACATATCGAATAATGGAACGCAAGATCGATTGGTTTTAGGTTAGGCTATAGTTTTCGAGCGACCGCAGCGAGCGTGAGACGCGTAAAGGTGTGTCACAAACCCAACGGTTTGGCGCATACGGACATTGAAATATTCGCACCAGCCGGAGGAGCCGCAGGTCTTTATCCTATTGCCTACTGACAAATGTTCACAGTTTACCAATAGTTTCACATAATAGTACTATTTCCTCATAGTACAGTGCAATGTGACGTCCGAAATGGCTGACAAAATTAGGTACTAACACGAAATATGTGCAAGGCAATATAAGGTATATGTATAGCTTGGAAATTGTGATCGCTGCTCGCTCGCTCCGCTGGCTCGTAAAAATCTAGTCCAACCTCACAACCGATCCGACACGTTCGCAAATTTGAAATATGTCGCCACCATATCGAATAATGAACGCAAGATGGATTGGTTATTGGTTAGGCTATAGCTTTCGAGCAAGCGCAGCGATCGAGAGACGCGTAATTGTGTGTCACAAACCAACGGTTTGGCACATACGGACATTGAAACATTCGCACCAGCCCGAGGAGCCGGAAGTCTTTATCCTATTGCCTACTGACAAATGTATACAGCTTACCAATAGTTTCACATAAGTAGTACTATTTCCACATAGTACAGTGCAATGTGATGTCCGAAATGGCTGACAAAATTAGGGTACTAACGCGAAATACATGCAAGGCAATATACGGTATATGTACAGCTTGGAAATTGTGACCGTTGCTCGCTCGCTCCGCCCGCTCGTAAAAAATCTAGTCCCAACCTCACAACCGATCCGACACGTTCGCAAATTCGAAATATGTCGCCGCCATATCGAATAATGAACGCAAGATGGATTGGTTTTAGGTTAGGCTGTAGTTTTCGAGCGAGCACGGCGAGCGAGGGGACGGGGAAAGTTGTGTCACAATCCAACGGTTTTGGCACTAGCGGACATTGAAATATTCGCACCAGCCCGAGGAGCCGGAAGTCTTTATCCTATTGCCTACTGTCAAATGTTTACAGTTTATGAATAACCTCACATAAATAGTACTATTTCCACATAGTACAGTGCAATATGATGTCCGAAGCGGCTGACAAAATTAGGTAATAACACGAAATATATGCAAGGCAATATAAGGTATATGTATAGCTTGGAAATTGTGATCGCTGCTCGCTCGCTCCGCTCGCTCGTAAAAATCTAGTCCAACCTCACAACCGATCCGATACGTTCGCAAATTCGAAATATGTCGCCAACATATCGAATAATGAACGCAAGATCGATTGGTTTTAGGTTAGGCTATAGTTTTCGAGCGACCGCAGCGAGCGTGAGACGCGTAAAGGTGTGTCACAATCCAACGGTTTGGCACAAGTGGTGATTGTAATATTCGCACCAGCCCGAGGAACCGGAAGTCTTTATCCTATTGCCTACTGACAAATGTATACAGCTTACCAATAGTTTCACATAAATAGTACGATTTCCTCATAGTACAGTGCAATGTGATGTCCGAAATGGCTGACAAAATTAGGTACTAACACGAAATACATGCAAGGCAATATAAGGTATATGTACAGCTTGGAAATTGTGACCGTTGCTCGCTCGCTCCGCTCGCTCGTAAAAATCTAGTCCAACCTCACAACCGATCCGACACGTTCGCAAATTCGAAATATGTCGCCACCATATCGAAGAATGAACGCAAGATGGATTGGTTATTGGTTAGGCTATAGCTTTCGAGCGAGCGCAGCGATCGAGAGACGCGTAATCGTGCGTCACAAACCAACGGTTTGGCACATACGGACTTTGAAACATTCGCACCAGCCCGAGGAGCCGGAAGTCTTTATCCTATTGCCTACTGACAAATGTTTACAGTTTATGAATAACTTCACATAAATAGTACTATTTCCACATAGTACAGTGCAATGTGATGTCAGAAATGGCTGACTAAATTAGGTAATGACACGAAATATATGCAAGGCAATATAAGGTATATGTATAACTTGGAAATTGTGATCGTTGCTCGCTCGCTCCGCTCGCTTGTAAAAATTTAGTCCAACCTCACAACCGATCCGACATGTTCGCAAATTCGAAATATGTCGCCACCATATCGAATAATGAACGCAAGATGGATTGGTTTTAGGTTAGGCTATAGTTTTCGAGCGACCGCAGCGAGCGTGAGACGCGTAAAGGTGTGTCACAAACCAACGGTTTGGCGCATCGGACATTGAAATATTCGCACCAGCCGGAGGAGCCGCAGGTCTTTATCCTATTGCCTACTGACAAATGTTCACAGTTTACCAATAGTTTCACATAAATAGTACTATTTCCTCATAGTACAGTGCAATGTGACGTCCGAAATGGCTGACAAAATTAGGTACTAACACAAAATATGTGCAAGGCAATATAAGGTATATGTATAGCTTGGAAATTGTGATCGCTGCTCGCTCGCTCCGCTCGCTCGTAAAAATCTAGTCCAACCTCACAACCGATCCGACACGTTCGCAAATTTGAAATATGTCGCCACCATATCGAATAATGAACGCAAGATGGATTGGTTATTGGTTATGCTATAGCTTTCGAGCAAGCGCAGCGATCGAGAGACGCGTAATTGTGTGTCACAAACCAAGGGTTTGGCACATACGGACATTGAAACATTCGCACCAGCCCGAGGAGCCGGAAGTCTTTATCCTATTGCCTACTGACAAATGTATACAGCTTACCAATAGTTTCACATAAATAGTACTTCTTCCACACACTACAGTGCAATGTGATGTCAGAAATGGCTGAGTAAATTAGGTAATGACACGAAATATATGCAAGGCAATATAAGGTATATGTATAACTCGGAAATTGTGATCGTTGCTAGCTCGCTCCGCACGCTCGTAAAAATTTAGTCCAACCTCACAACCGATCCGACACGTTCGCAAATTCGAAATATGTCGCCACCATATCGAATAATGAACGCAAGATGGATTGGTTTTAGGTTAGGCTATAGTTTTCGAGCGACCGCAGCGAGCGTGAGACGCGTAAAGGTGTGTCACAAACCAACGGTTTGGCGCATACGGACATTGAAATATTCGCACCAGCCGGAGGAGCCGTAGGTCTTTATCCTATTGCCTACTGACAAATATTTACACTTTACCAATAGTTTCACATAAATAGTACTATTTCCTCATAGTACAGTGCAATGTGACGTCCGAAATGGCTGACAAAATTAGGTACTAACACGAAATATGTGCAAGGCAATATAAGGTATATGTATAGCTTGGAAATTGTGATCGCTGCTCGCTCGCTCCGCTCGCTCGTAAAAATCTAGTCCAACCTCACAACCGATCCGACACGTTCGCAAATTTGAAATATGTCGCCACCATATCGAATAGTGAACGCAAGATGGATTGGTTATTGGTTAGGCTATAGCTTTCGAGCAAGCGCAGCGATCGAGAGACGCGTAATTGTGTGTCACAAACCAACGGTTTGGCACATACGGACATTGAAACATTCGCACCAGCCCGAGGAGCCGGAAGTCATTATGCTATTGCCTACTGACAAATGTTTACAGTTTATGAATAGTATCACATAAATGGTTCTATTTCCGCATACTACAGTGCAATGTGATGTCAGAAATGGCTGACTAAATTAGGTAATGACACGAAATATATGCAAGGCAATATAAGGTATATGTATAACTTGGAAATTGTGATCGTTGCTCGCTCGCTCCGCTCGCTTGTAAAAATTTAGTCCAACCTCACAACCGATCCGACATGTTCGCAAATTCGAAATATGTCGCCACCATATCGAATAATGAACGCAAGATGGATTGGTTATTGGTTAGGCTATAGCTTTCGAGCAAGCGCAGCGATCGAGAGACGCGTAATTGTGTGTCACAAACCAACGGTTTGGCACATACGGACATTGAAACATTCGCACCAGCCCGAGGAGCCGGAAGTCTTTATCCTATTGCCTACTGACAAATGTATACAGCTTACCAATAGTTTCACATAAATAGTACTTCTTCCACACACTACAGTGCAATGTGATGTCAGAAATGGCTGAGTAAATTAGGTAATGACACGAAATATATGCAAGGCAATATAAGGTATATGTATAACTCGGAAATTGTGATCGTTGCTAGCTCGCTCCGCACGCTCGTAAAAATTTAGTCCAACCTCACAACCGATCCGACACGTTCGCAAATTCGAAATATGTCGCCACCATATCGAATAATGAACGCAAGATGGATTGGTTATTGGTTAGGCTATAGCTTTCGAGCAAGCGCAGCGATCGAGAGACGCGTAATTGTGTGTCACAAACCAACGGTTTGGCGCATACGGACATTGAAATATTCGCACCAGCCGGAGGAGCCGTAGATCTTTATCCTATTGCCTACTGACAAATATTTACAGTTTACCAATAGTTTCACATAAATAGTACTATTTCCTCATAGTACAGTGCAATGTGACGTCCGAAATGGCTGACAAAATTAGGTACTAACACGAAATATGTGCAAGGCAATATAAGGTATATGTATAGCTTGGAAATTGTGATCGCTGCTCGCTCGCTCCGCTCGCTCGTAAAAATCTAGTCCAACCTCACAACCGATCCGACACGTTCGCAAATTTGAAATATGTCGCCACCATATCGAATAGTGAACGCAAGATGGATTGGTTATTGGTTAGGCTATAGCTTTCGAGCAAGCGCAGCGATCGAGAGACGCGTAATTGTGTGTCACAAACCAACGGTTTGGCACATACGGACATTGAAACATTCGCACCAGCCCGAGGAGCCGGAAGTCATTATGCTATTGCCTACTGACAAATGTTTACAGTTTATGAATAGTATCACATAAATGGTTCTATTTCCGCATACTACAGTGCAATGTGATGTCAGAAATGGCTGACTAAATTAGGTAATGACACGAAATATATGCAAGGCAATATAAGGTATATGTATAACTTGGAAATTGTGATCGCTGCTCGCTCGCTCCGCTCGCTCGTAAAAATTTAGTCCAACCTCACAACCGATCCGACATGTTCGCAAATTCGAAATATGTCGCCACCATATCGAATAATGAACGCAAGATGCATTGGTTTTAGGTTAGGCTATAGTTTTCGAGCGACCGCAGCGAGCGTGAGACGCATAAAGGTGTGTCACTATCCAACGGTTTGGCACAAACGGAGATTGTAATATTCGCACCAGCCCGAGGAGCCGGAAGTCTTTATCCTATTGCCTACTGACAAATGTATACAGTTTACCAATAGTTTCACATAAATAGTACTATTCCCACATACCACAGTGCAATGTGATGTCCCAAATGGCTGACAAAATTAGGTAATAACACGAAATATATGCAAGGCCATATAAGGTATATGTACAGCTTGGAAATTGTGACCGTTGCTCGCTCGCTCCGCTCGCTCGTAAAAATCTAGTCCTACCTCACAACCGTTCCGACACGTTCGCCAATTCGAAATATGTCGCCGCCATATCGAATAATGAACGCAAGATGGATTGGTTTTAGGTTAGGCAATAGTTTTCGAGCGAGCACCGCGAGCGAGGGACGCGGAAAGTTGTGTCACAATCCAACGGTATGGCACATGGGGTCATTGAAATATTCGCACCAGCCCGAGGAGCCGTAGGTCTTTATCCTATTGCCTACTGACAAATGTATACAGTTTACCAGTAGTTTCACATAAATAGTACTATTTCCACATAGTACAGTGCAATGTGATGTCCGAAATGGCTGACAAAATTAGGTACTAACACGAAATACATGCAAGGCAATATAAGGTATATGTACAGCTTGGAAATTGTGACCGTTGCTCGCTCGGTCCGCTCGCTCGTTAAAATCTAGTCCAACCTCACAACCGATCCGACACGTTCGCAAATTCGAAATATGTCGCCTCCATATCGAATAATGAACGCAAGATGGATTGGTTTTAGGTTAGGCTGTAGTTTTCGAGCGAGCACGGCGAGCGAGGGACGGGGAAAGTTGTGTCACAATCCAACGGTTTGGCACTAACGGACATTGAAATATTCGCACCAGCCCGAGGAGCCGGAAGTCTTTATCCTATTGCCTACTGACAAATGTTTACAGTTTATGAATAACATCACATAAATAGTAATATTTCCACATAGTACAGTGCAATATGATGTCCGAAGCGGCTGACAAAATTAGGTAATAACACGAAATATATGCAAGGCAATATAAGGTATATGTATAGCTTGGAAATTGTGATCGCTGCTCGCTCGCTCCGCTCGCTCGTAAAAATCTAGTCCAACCTCACAACCGATCCGATACGTTCGCAAATTCGAAATATGTCGCCAACATATCGAATAATGAACGCAAGATCGATTGGTTTTAGGTTAGGCTATAGTTTTCGAGCGACCGCAGCGAGCGTGAGACGCGTAAAGGTGTGTCACAATCCAACGGTTTGGCACAAGTGGTGATTGTAATATTCGCACCAGCCCGAGGAGCCGGAAGTCTTTATCCTATTGCCTACTGACAAATGTATACAGCTTACCAATAGTTTCACATAAATAGTACGATTTCCTCATAGTACAGTGCAATGTGATGTCCGAAATGGCTGACAAAATTAGGTACTAACACGAAATACATGCAAGGCAATATAAGGTATATGTACAGCTTGGAAATTGTGACCGTTGCTCGCTCGCTCCGCTCGCTCGTAAAAATCTAGTCCAACCTCACAACCGATCCGACACGTTCGCAAATTCGAAATATGTCGCCACCATATCGAATAATGAACGCAAGATGGATTGGTTATTGGTTAGGCTATAGCTTTCGAGCGAGCGCAGCGATCGAGAGACGCGTAATCGTGCGTCACAAACCAACGGTTTGGCACATACGGACTTTGAAACATTCGCACCAGCCCGAGGAGCCGGAAGTCTTTATCCTATTGCCTACTGACAAATGTTTACAGTATATGAATAACTTCACATAAATAGTACTATTTCCACATAGTACAGTGCAATGTGATGTCAGAAATGGCTGAGTAAATTAGGTAATGACACGAAATATATGCAAGGCAATGTAAGGTATATGTATAACTTGGAAATTGTGATCGTTGCTAGCTCGCTCCGCACGCTCGTAAAAATTTAGTCCAACCTCACAACCGATCCGACACGTTGGCAAATTCGAAATATGTCGCCACCATATCGAATAATGAACGCAAGATGGATTGGTTTTAGGTTAGGCTATAGTTTTCGAGCGACCGCAGCGAGCGTGAGACGCGTAAAGGTGTGTCACAAACCAACGGTTTGGCGCATACGGACATTGAAATATTCGCACCAGCCGGAGGAGCCGCAGGTCTTTATCCTATTGCCTACTGACAAATGTTCACAGTTTACCAATAGTTTCACATAAATAGTACTATTTCCTCATAGTACAGTGCAATGTGACGTCCGAAATGGCTGACAAAATTAGGTACTAACACAAAATATGTGCAAGGCAATATAAGGTATATGTATAGCTTGGAAATTGTGATCGCTGCTCGCTCGCTCCGCTCGCTCGTAAAAATCTAGTCCAACCTCACAACCGATCCGACACGTTCGCAAATTTGAAATATGTCGCCACCATATCGAATAATGAACGCAAGATGGATTGGTTATTGGTTATGCTATAGCTTTCGAGCAAGCGCAGCGATCGAGAGACGCGTAATTGTGTGTCACAAACCAAGGGTTTGGCACATACGGACATTGAAACATTCGCACCAGCCCGAGGAGCCGGAAGTCTTTATCCTATTGCCTACTGACAAATGTATACAGCTTACCAATAGTTTCACATAAATAGTACTTCTTCCACACACTACAGTGCAATGTGATGTCAGAAATGGCTGAGTAAATTAGGTAATGACACGAAATATATGCAAGGCAATATAAGGTATATGTATAACTCGGAAATTGTGATCGTTGCTAGCTCGCTCCGCACGCTCGTAAAAATTTAGTCCAACCTCACAACCGATCCGACACGTTCGCAAATTAGAAATATGTCGCCACCATATCGAATAATGAACGCAAGATGGATTGGTTTTAGGTTAGGCTATAGTTTTCGAGCGACCGCAGCGAGCGTGAGACGCGTAAAGGTGTGTCACAAACCAACGGTTTGGCGCATACGGACATTGAAATATTCGCACCAGCCGGAGGAGCCGTAGGTCTTTATCCTATTGCCTACTGACAAATATTTACAGTTTACCAATAGTTTCACATAAATAGTACTATTTCCTCATAGTACAGTGCAATGTGACGTCCGAAATGGCTGACAAAATTAGGTACTAACACGAAATATGTGCAAGGCAATATACGGTATATGTATAGCTTGGAAATTGTGATCGCTGCTCGCTCGCTCCGCTCGCTCGTAAAAATCTAGTCCAACCTCACAACCGATCCGACACGTTCGCAAATTTGAAATATGTCGCCACCATATCGAATAGTGAACGCAAGATGGATTGGTTATTGGTTAGGCTATAGCTTTCGAGCAAGCGCAGCGATCGAGAGACGCGTAATTGTGTGTCACAAACCAACGGTTTGGCACATACGGACATTGAAACATTCGCACCAGCCCGAGGAGCCGGAAGTCATTATGCTATTGCCTACTGACAAATGTTTACAGTTTATGAATAGTATCACATAAATGGTTCTATTTCCGCATACTACAGTGCAATGTGATGTCAGAAATGGCTGACTAAATTAGGTAATGACACGAAATATATGCAAGGCAATATAAGGTATATGTATAACTTGGAAATTGTGATCGTTGCTCGCTCGCTCCGCTCGCTTGTAAAAATTTAGTCCAACCTCACAACCGATCCGACATGTTCGCAAATTCGAAATATGTCGCCACCATATCGAATAATGAACGCAAGATGGATTGGTTTTAGGTTAGGCTATAGTTTTCGAGCGACCGCAGCGAGCGTGAGACGCGTAAAGGTGTGTCACAAACCAACGGTTTGGCGCATCGGACATTGAAATATTCGCACCAGCCGGAGGAGCCGCAGGTCTTTATCCTATTGCCTACTGACAAATGTTCACAGTTTACCAATAGTTTCACATAAATAGTACTATTTCCTCATAGTACAGTGCAATGTGACGTCCGAAATGGCTGACAAAATTAGGTACTAACACAAAATATGTGCAAGGCAATATAAGGTATATGTATAGCTTGGAAATTGTGATCGCTGCTCGCTCGCTCCGCTCGCTCGTAAAAATCTAGTCCAACCTCACAACCGATCCGACACGTTCGCAAATTTGAAATATGTCGCCACCATATCGAATAATGAACGCAAGATGGATTGGTTATTGGTTAGGCTATAGCTTTCGAGCAAGCGCAGCGATCGAGAGACGCGTAATTGTGTGTCACAAACCAACGGTTTGGCACATACGGACATTGAAACATTCGCACCAGCCCGAGGAGCCGGAAGTCTTTATCCTATTGCCTACTGACAAATGTATACAGCTTACCAATAGTTTCACATAAATAGTACTTCTTCCACACACTACAGTGCAATGTGATGTCAGAAATGGCTGAGTAAATTAGGTAATGACACGAAATATATGCAAGGCAATATAAGGTATATGTATAACTCGGAAATTGTGATCGTTGCTAGCTCGCTCCGCACGCTCGTAAAAATTTAGTCCAACCTCACAACCGATCCGACACGTTCGCAAATTCGAAATATGTCGCCACCATATCGAATAATGAACGCAAGATGGATTGGTTATTGGTTAGGCTATAGCTTTCGAGCAAGCGCAGCGATCGAGAGACGCGTAATTGTGTGTCACAAACCAACGGTTTGGCGCATACGGACATTGAAATATTCGCACCAGCCGGAGGAGCCGTAGATCTTTATCCTATTGCTTACTGACAAATATTTACAGTTTACCAATAGTTTCACATAAATAGTACTATTTCCTCATAGTAAAGTGCAATGTGACGTCCGAAATGGCTGACAAAATTAGGTACTAACACGAAATATGTGCAAGGCAATATAAGGTATATGTATAGCTTGGAAATTGTGATCGCTGCTCGCTCGCTCCGCTCGCTCGTAAAAATCTAGTCCAACCTCACAACCGATCCGACACGTTCGCAAATTTGAAATATGTCGCCACCATATCGAATAGTGAACGCAAGATGGATTGGTTATTGGTTAGGCTATAGCTTTCGAGCAAGCGCAGCGATCGAGAGACGCGTAATTGTGTGTCACAAACCAACGGTTTGGCACATACGGACATTGAAACATTCGCACCAGCCCGAGGAGCCGGAAGTCATTATGCTATTGCCTACTGACAAATGTTTACAGTTTATGAATAGTATCACATAAATGGTTCTATTTCCGCATACTACAGTGCAATGTGATGTCAGAAATGGCTGACTAAATTAGGTAATGACACGAAATATATGCAAGGCAATATAAGGTATATGTATAACTTGGAAATTGTGATCGCTGCTCGCTCGCTCCGCTCGCTCGTAAAAATTTAGTCCAACCTCACAACCGATCCGACATGTTCGCAAATTCGAAATATGTCGCCACCATATCGAATAATGAACGCAAGATGCATTGGTTTTAGGTTAGGCTATAGTTTTCGAGCGACCGCAGCGAGCGTGAGACGCATAAAGGTGTGTCACTATCCAACGGTTTGGCACAAACGGAGATTGTAATATTCGCACCAGCCCGAGGAGCCGGAAGTCTTTATCCTATTGCCTACTGACAAATGTATACAGTTTACCAATAGTTTCACATAAATAGTACTATTCCCACATACCACAGTGCAATGTGATGTCCCAAATGGCTGACAAAATTAGGTAATAACACGAAATATATGCAAGGCCATATAAGGTATATGTACAGCTTGGAAATTGTGACCGTTGCTCGCTCGCTCCGCTCGCTCGTAAAAATCTAGTCCTACCTCACAACCGTTCCGACACGTTCGCCAATTCGAAATATGTCGCCGCCATATCGAATAATGAACGCAAGATGGATTGGTTTTTGGTTAGGCTATAGTTTTCGAGCGAGCACCGCGAGCGAGGGACGCGGAAAGTTGTGTCACAATCCAACGGTATGGCACATGGGGTCATTGAAATATTCGCACCAGCCCGAGGAGCCGTAGGTCTTTATCCTATTGCCTACTGACAAATGTATACAGTTTACCAGTAGTTTCACATAAATAGTACTATTTCCACATAGTACAGTGCAATGTGATGTCCGAAATGGCTGACAAAATTAGGTACTAACACGAAATACATGCAAGGCAATATAAGGTATATGTACAGCTTGGAAATTGTGACCGTTGCTCGCTCGGTCCGCTCGCTCGTTAAAATCTAGTCCAACCTCACAACCGATCCGACACGTTCGCAAATTCGAAATATGTCGCCGCCATATCGAATAATGAACGCAAGATGGATTGGTTTTAGGTTAGGCTGTAGTTTTCGAGCGAGCACGGCGAGCGAGGGACGGGGAAAGTTGTGTCACAATCCAACGGTTTGGCACTAACGGACATTGAAATATTCGCACCAGCCCGAGGAGCCGGAAGTCTTTATCCTATTGCCTACTGACAAATGTTTACAGTTTATGAATAACATCACATAAATAGTACTATTTCCACATAGTACAGTGCAATATGATGTCCGAAGCGGCTGACAAAATTAGGTAATAACACGAAATATATGCAAGGCAATATAAGGTATATGTATAGCTTGGAAATTGTGATCGCTGCTCGCTCGCTCCGCTCGCTCGTAAAAATCTAGTCCAACCTCACAACCGATCCGATACGTTCGCAAATTCGAAATATGTCGCCAACATATCGAATAATGAACGCAAGATCGATTGGTTTTAGGTTAGGCTATAGTTTTCGAGCGACCGCAGCGAGCGTGAGACGCGTAAAGGTGTGTCACAATCCAACGGTTTGGCACAAGTGGTGATTGTCATATTCGCACCAGCCCGAGGAGCCGGAAGTCTTTATCCTATTGCCTACTGACAAATGTATACAGCTTACCAATAGTTTCACATAAATAGTACGATTTCCTCATAGTACAGTGCAATGTGATGTCCGAAATGGCTGACAAAATTAGGTACTAACACGAAATACATGCAAGGCAATATAAGGTATATGTACAGCTTGGAAATTGTGACCGTTGCTCGCTCGCTCCGCTCGCTCGTAAAAATCTAGTCCAACCTCACAACCGATCCGACACGTTCGCAAATTCGAAATATGTCGCCACCATATCGAATAATGAACGCAAGATGGATTGGTTATTGGTTAGGCTATAGCTTTCGAGCGAGCGCAGCGATCGAGAGACGCGTAATCGTGCGTCACAAACCAACGGTTTGGCACATACGGACTTTGAAACATTCGCACCAGCCCGAGGAGCCGGAAGTCTTTATCCTATTGCCTACTGACAAATGTTTACAGTTTATGAATAACTTCACATAAATAGTACTATTTCCACATAGTACAGTGCAATGTGATGTCAGAAATGGCTGACTAAATTAGGTAATGACACGAAATATATGCAAGGCAATATAAGGTATATGTATAACTTGGAAATTGTGATCGTTGCTCGCTCGCTCCGCTCGCTTGTAAAAATTTAGTCCAACCTCACAACCGATCCGACATGTTCGCAAATTCGAAATATGTCGCCACCATATCGAATAATGAACGCAAGATGGATTGGTTTTAGGTTAGGCTATAGATTTCGAGCGACCGCAGCGAGCGTGAGACGCGTAAAGGTGTGTCACAAACCAACGGTTTGGCGCATACGGACATTGAAATATTCGCACCAGCCGGAGGAGCCGGAAGTCTTTATCCTATTGCCTACTGACAAATGTATACAGTTTACCAGTAGTTTCACATAAATAGTACTATTTCCACATAGTACAGTGCAATGTGATGTCCGAAATGGCTGACAAAATTAGGTTCTAACGCGAAATACATGCAAGGCTATATAAGGTATATGTACAGCTTGGAAATTGTGACCGTTGCTCGTTCGCTCCGCTCGCTCGTTAAAATCTAATCCAACCTCATAACCGATCCGACACGTTCGCAAATTCGAAATATGTCGCCGCCATATCGAATAATGAACGCAAGATGGATTGGTTTTAGGTTAGGCTGTAGTTTTCGAGCGAGCACGGCGAGGGAGGGACGGGGAAAGTTGTGTCACAATCCAACGGTTTGGCACTAACGGACATTGAAATATTCGCACCAGCCCGAGGAGCCGGAAGTCTTTATCCTATTGCCTACTGACAAATGTTTACAGTTTATGAATAACTTCACATAAATAGTACTATTTCCACATAGTACAGTGCAATGTGATGTCAGAAATGGCTGAGTAAATTAGGTAATGACACGAAATATATGCAAGGCAATATAAGGTATATGTATAACTTGGAAATTGTGATCGTTGCTAGCTCGCTCCGCACGCTCGTAAAAATTTAGTCCAACCTCACAACCGATCCGACACGTTGGCAAATTCGAAATATGTCGCCACCATATCGAATAATGAACGCAAGATGGATTGGTTTTAGGTTAGGCTATAGTTTTCGAGCGACCGCAGCGAGCGTGAGACGCGTAAAGGTGTGTCACAAACCAACGGTTTGGCGCATACGGACATTGAAATATTCGCACCAGCCGGAGGAGCCGCAGGTCTTTATCCTATTGCCTACTGACAAATGTTCACAGTTTACCAATAGTTTCACATAAATAGTACTATTTCCTCATAGTACAGTGCAATGTGACGTCCGAAATGGCTGACAAAATTAGGTACTAACACAAAATATGTGCAAGGCAATATAAGGTATATGTATAGCTTGGAAATTGTGATCGCTGCTCGCTCGCTCCGCTCGCTCGTAAAAATCTAGTCCAACCTCACAACCGATCCGACACGTTCGCAAATTTGAAATATGTCGCCACCATATCGAATAATGAACGCAAGATGGATTGGTTATTGGTTATGCTATAGCTTTCGAGCAAGCGCAGCGATCGAGAGACGCGTAATTGTGTGTCACAAACCAAGGGTTTGGCACATACGGACATTGAAACATTCGCACCAGCCCGAGGAGCCGGAAGTCTTTATCCTATTGCCTACTGACAAATGTATACAGCTTACCAATAGTTTCACATAAATAGTACTTCTTCCACACACTACAGTGCAATGTGATGTCAGAAATGGCTGAGTAAATTAGGTAATGACACGAAATATATGCAAGGCAATATAAGGTATATGTATAACTCGGAAATTGTGATCGTTGCTAGATCGCTCCGCACGCTCGTAAAAATTTAGTCCAACCTCACAACCGATCCGACACGTTCGCAAATTCGAAATATGTCGCCACCATATCGAATAATGAACGCAAGATGGATTGGTTTTAGGTTAGGCTATAGTTTTCGAGCGACCGCAGCGAGCGTGAGACGCGTAAAGGTGTGTCACAAACCAACGGTTTGGCGCATACGGACATTGAAATATTCGCACCAGCCGGAGGAGCCGTAGGTCTTTATCCTATTGCCTACTGACAAATATTTACAGTTTACCAATAGTTTCACATAAATAGTACTATTTCCTCATAGTACAGTGCAATGTGACGTCCGAAATGGCTGACAAAATTAGGTACTAACACGAAATATGTGCAAGGCAATATAAGGTATATGTATAGCTTGGAAATTGTGATCGCTGCTCGCTCGCTCCGCTCGCTCGTAAAAATCTAGTCCAACCTCACAACCGATCCGACACGTTCGCAAATTTGAAATATGTCGCCACCATATCGAATAGTGAACGCAAGATGGATTGGTTATTGGTTAGGCTATAGCTTTCGAGCAAGCGCAGCGATCGAGAGACGCGTAATTGTGTGTCACAAACCAACGGTTTGGCACATACGGACATTGAAACATTCGCACCAGCCCGAGGAGCCGGAAGTCATTATGCTATTGCCTACTGACAAATGTTTACAGTTTATGAATAGTATCACATAAATGGTTCTATTTCCGCATACTACAGTGCAATGTGATGTCAGAAATGGCTGACTAAATTAGGTAATGACACGAAATATATGCAAGGCAATATAAGGTATATGTACAGCTTGGAAATTGTGACCGTTGCTAGTTCGCTCCGCTCGCTCGTTAAAATCTAATCCAACCTCATAACCGATCCGACACGTTCGCAAATTCGAAATATGTCGCCGCCATATCGAATAATGAACGCAAGATGGATTGGTTTTAGGTTAGGCTGTAGTTTTCGAGCGAGCACGGCGAGGGAGGGACGGGGAAAGTTGTGTCACAATCCAACGGTTTGGCACTAACGGACATTGAAATATTCGCATCAGCCCGAGGAGCCGGAAGTCTTTATCCTATTGCCTACTGACAAATGTTTACAGTTTATGAATAACTTCACATAAATAGTACTATTTCCACATAGTACAGTGCAATGTGATGTCAGAAATGGCTGAGTAAATTAGGTAATGACACGAAATATATGCAAGGCAATATAAGGTATATGTATAACTTGGAAATTGTGATCGTTGCTAGCTCGCTCCGCACGCTCGTAAAAATTTAGTCCAACCTCACAACCGATCCGACACGTTGGCAAATTCGAAATATGTCGCCACCATATCGAATAATGAACGCAAGATGGATTGGTTTTAGGTTAGGCTATAGTTTTCGAGCGACCGCAGCGAGCGTGAGACGCGTAAAGGTGTGTCACAAACCAACGGTTTGGCGCATACGGACATTGAAATATTCGCACCAGCCGGAGGAGCCGCAGGTCTTTATCCTATTGCCTACTGACAAATGTTCACAGTTTACCAATAGTTTCACATAAATAGTACTATTTCCTCATAGTACAGTGCAATGTGACGTCCGAAATGGCTGACAAAATTAGGTACTAACACAAAATATGTGCAAGGCAATATAAGGTATATGTATAGCTTGGAAATTGTGATCGCTGCTCGCTCGCTCCGCTCGCTCGTAAAAATCTAGTCCAACCTCACAACCGATCCGACACGTTCGCAAATTTGAAATATGTCGCCACCATATCGAATAATGAACGCAAGATGGATTGGTTATTGGTTAGGCTATAGCTTTCGAGCAAGCGCAGCGATCGAGAGACGCGTAATTGTGTGTCACAAACCAACGGTTTGGCATATACGGACATTGAAACATTTGCACCAGCCCGAGGAGCCGGAAGTCTTTATCCTATTGCCTACTGACAAATGTATACAGCTTACCAATAGTTTCACATAAATAGTACTTCTTCCACACACTACAGTGCAATGTGATGTCAGAAATGGCTGAGTAAATTAGGTAATGACACGAAATATATGCAAGGCAATATAAGGTATATGTATAACTCGGAAATTGTGATCGTTGCTAGCTCGCTCCGCACGCTCGTAAAAATTTAGTCCAACCTCACAACCGATCCGACACGTTCGCAAATTCGAAATATGTCGCCACCATATCGAATAATGAACGCAAGATGGATTGGTTTTAGGTTAGGCTATAGTTTTCGAGCGACCGCAGCGAGCGTGAGACGCGTAAAGGTGTGTCACAAACCAACGGTTTGGCGCATACGGACATTGAAATATTCGCACCAGCCGGAGGAGCCGTAGGTCTTTATCCTATTGCCTACTGACAAATATTTACAGTTTACCAATAGTTTCACATAAATAGTACTATTTCCTCATAGTACAGTGCAATGTGACGTCCGAAATGGCTGACAAAATTAGGTACTAACACGAAATATGTGCAAGGCAATATAAGGTATATGTATAGCTTGGAAATTGTGATCGCTGCTCGCTCGCTCCGCTCGCTCGTAAAAATCTAGTCCAACCTCACAACCGATCCGACACGTTCGCAAATTTGAAATATGTCGCCACCATATCGAATAGTGAACGCAAGATGGATTGGTTATTGGTTAGGCTATAGCTTTCGAGCAAGCGCAGCGATCGAGAGACGCGTAATTGTGTGTCACAAACCAACGGTTTGGCACATACGGACATTGAAACATTCGCACCAGCCCGAGGAGCCGGAAGTCATTATGGTATTGCCTACTGACAAATGTTTACAGTTTATGAATAGTATCACATAAATGGTTCTATTTCCGCATACTACAGTGCAATGTGATGTCAGAAATGGCTGACTAAATTAGGTAATGACACGAAATATATGCAAGGCAATATAAGGTATATGTATAACTTGGAAATTGTGATCGTTGCTCGCTCGCTCCGCTCGCTTGTAAAAATTTAGTCCAACCTCACAACCGATCCGACATGTTCGCAAATTCGAAATATGTCGCCACCATATCGAATAATGAACGCAAGATTGATTGGTTTTAGGTTAGGCTATAGTTTTCGAGCGACCGCAGCGAGCGTGAGACGCGTAAAGGTGTGTCACAAACCATCGGTTTGGCGCATACGGACATTGAAATATTCGCACCAGCCGGAGGAGCCGTAGGTCTTTATCCTATTGCCTACTGACAAATGTATACAGTTTACCAGTAGTTTCACATAAATAGTACTATTTCCACATAGTACAGTGCAATGTGATGTCCGAAATGGCTGACAAAATTAGGTACTAACGCGAAATACATGCAAGGCAATATAAGGTATATGTACAGCTTGGAAATTGTGACCGTTGCTCGCTCGCTCCGCTCCCTCGTTAAAATCTAGTCCAACCTCACAACCGATCCGACACGTTCGCAAATTCGAAATATGTCGCCGCCATATCGAATAATGAACGCAAGATGGATTGGTTTTAGGTTAGGCTGTAGCTTTCGAGCGAGCACGGCGAGCGAGGGACGGGGAAAGTTGTGTCACGATCCAACGGTTTGGCACTAACGGACATTGAAATATTCGCACCAGCCCGAGGAGCCGGAAGTCTTTATCCTATTGCCTACTGACAAATGTTTACAGTTTATGAATAACTTCACATAAATAGTACTATTCCCACATACCACAGTGCAATGTGATGTCCCAAAAGGCTGACAAAATTAGGTAATAACACGAAATATATGCAACGCCATATAAGGTATATGTACAGCTTGGAAATTGTGACCGTTGCTCGCTCGCTCCGCTCGCTCGTAAAAATCTAGTCCAACCTCACAACCGTTCCGACACGTTCGCCAATTCGAAATATGTCGCCGCCATATCGAATAATGAACGCAAGATGGATTGGTTTTAGGTTAGGCTATAGTTTTCGAGCGAGCACGGCGAGCGAGGGACGCGGAAAGTTGTGTGACAATCCAACGGTATGGCACATGGGGTCATTGAAATATTCGCACCAGCCCGAGGAGCCGGAAATCTCTATCCTATTGTCCACTGACAAATGTATACAGTTTACCAGTAGTTTCACATAAATAGTACTATTTCCACATAGTACAGTGCAATGTGATGTCCGAAATGGCTGACAAAATTAGTTACTAACGCGAAATACATGCAAGGCAATATAAGGTATATGTACAGATTGGAAATTGTGACCGTTGCTCGCTCGCTCCGCTCGCTCGTAAAAATCTAGTCCAACCTCACAACCGATCCGACACGTTCGCAAATTCGAAATATGTCGCCACCATATCGAATAATGAACGCAAGATGGATTGGTTTTAGGTTAGGCTATAGTTTTCGAGCGACCGCAGCGAGCGTGAGACGCGTAAAGGTGTGTTACAATCCAACGGTTTGGCACAAACGGAGATTGTAATATTCGCACCAGCCCGAGGAGCCGAAAGTCTCTATCCTATTGCCTACTGACAAATGTATACAGTTGTCCAATAGTTTCACATAAATAGTACTATTCCCACATACCACAGTGCAATGTGATGTCCGAAATGGCTGACAAAATTAGGTACTAACGCGAAATACATGCAAGGCAATATGAGGTATATGTACAGCTTGGAAATTGTGACCGTTGCTCGCTCGCTCCGCTCGCTCGTAAAAATCTAGTCCTACCTCACAACCGTTCCTACACGTTCGCCAATTCGAAATATGTCGCCGCCATATCGAATAATGAACGCAAGATGGATTGGTTTTAGGTTAGGCTATAGTTTTCGAGCGAGCACGGCGAGCGAGGGACGCGGAAAGTTGTGTCACAATCCAACGGTATGGCACATGGGGTCATTGAAATATTCGCACCAGCCCGAGGAGCCGTAGGTCTTTATCCTATTGCCTACTGACAAATGTATACAGTTTACCAGTAGTTTCACATAAATAGTACTATTTCCACATAGTACAGTGCAATGTGATGTCCGAAATGGCTGACAAAATTAGGTACTAACACGAAATACATGCAAGGCAATATAAGGTATATGTACAGCTTGGAAATTGTGACCGTTGCTCGCTCGGTCCGCTCGCTCGTTAAAATCTAGTCCAACCTCACAACCGATCCGACACGTTCGCAAATTCGAAATATGTCGCCGCCATATCGAATAATGAACGCAAGATGGATTGGTTTTAGGTTAGGCTGTAGTTTTCGAGCGAGCACGGCGAGCGAGGGACGGGGAAAGTTGTGTCACAATCCAACGGTTTGGCACTAACGGACATTGAAATATTCGCACCAGCCGGAGGAGCCGGAAGTCTTTATCCTATTGCCTACTGACAAATGTATACAGTTTACCAGTAGTTTCACATAAATAGTACTATTTCCACATAGTACAGTGCAATGTGATGTCCGAAATGGCTTACAAAATTAGGTTCTAACGCGAAATACATGCAAGGCTATATAAGGTATATGTACAGCTTGGAAATCGTGACCGTTGCTAGTTCGCTCCGCTCGCTCGTTAAAATCTAATCCAACCTCATAACCGATCCGACACGTTCGCAAATTCGAAATATGTCGCCGCCATATCGAATAATGAACGCAAGATGGATTGGTTTTAGGTTAGGCTGTAGTTTTCGAGCGAGCACGGCGTGGGAGGGACGGGGAAAGTTGTGTCACAATCCAACGGTTTGGCACTAACGGACATTGAAATATTCGCACCAGCCCGAGGAGCCGGAAGTCTTTATCCTATTGCCTACTGACAAATGTTTACAGTTTATGAATAGTTTCACATAAATAGTACTATTTCCACATACTACAGTGCAATGTGATGTCCGAAATGGCTGACAAAATTAGGTAATAACACGAAACAAATGTAATGCAATATAAGGTATATGTATAGCTTGGAAATTGTGATCGTTGCTCGCTCGCTCCGCTCGCTCGTAAAAATCTATTCCGACCTCACAACCGATGCGACACGTTCGCAAATTTGAAATAAGTCGCCACCATATCGAATAATGAACGCAAGATGGATTGGTTTTAGGTTGGGCAATTGTTTTCGAGCGAGCGCAGCGAGCGAGGGACGCGTAAAGGTGTGTCACAAACCAACGGTTTGGCACATTCGGACATTGAAATATTCGCACCAGCCCGAGGAGCCGGAAGTCGTTATCCTATGGCCTACTGACAAATGTTTACAGTTTATGAATAGCTTCACATAAATAGTACTATTTCCACATACTACAGTGCAATGTGATGTCCGAAATGGCTGACAAAATGAGGTAATATCACGAAACTAATGCAATGCAATATAAGGTATATGTATAGCTTGGAAATTGACACCGTTGCTCGCTCGCTCCGCTCGCTCGTAAAAATCTAGTCCAACCTCACAACCGATGTGACACGTTCGCAAATTCGAAATATGTCGCCACCATATCGATTACTGAACGCAAGATGTATGGTTTTAGGTTAGGCTATAACTTTCGAGCGAGCGCAGCGAGCGAGAGACGCGTAAAGGTGTGTCACAAACCAACGGTTTGGCACATACGGACATTGAGATATTCGCACCAGCCCGAGGAGCCGGAAGTCTATCGAATTGCCTACTGACAAATGTTTACAGTTTATGAATAGTTTCACATAAATAGTACTATTTCCACATAGTAAAGTGCAATGTGATGTCAGAAATGGCTGACAAAATTAGGTAATAACTCGAAACAAATGCAATGCAATATAAGGTATATGTATAGCTTGGAAATTGTCACCGTTGCTCGCTCGCTCCGCTCGCTCGTAAAAATCTAGTCCAACCTCACAACCGATGCGACACGTTCGCAAATTTGAAATATGTCGCCACCATATCGATTACTGAACGCAAGATGTATGGTTTTAGGTTAGCCTATAGCTTTCGAGCGAGCGCAGCGAGCGAGAGACGCGTAAAGGTGTGTCACAAACCAACGGTATGGCACATACGGACATTGAAATATTCGCACCAGCCCGAGGAGCCGGAAGTCTTTATCGAATTGCCTACTGACAAATGTTTACAGTTTATGAATAGTTTCACATAAATAGTACTATTTCCACATAGTAAAGTGCAATGTGATGTCCGAAATGGCTGACAAAATTAGGTAATAACACGAAACAAATGCAATGCAATATAAGGTATATGTATAGCTTGGAAATTGTCACCGTTGCTCGCTCGCTCCGCTCGCTCGTAAAAATCTAGTCCAACCTCACAACCGATGCGACACGTTCGCAAATTCGAAATATGTCGCCACCATATCGATTACTGAACGCAAGATGTATGGTTTTATGTTGGGCAACAGTTTTCGAGCGAGCGCAGCGAGCGAGGGACGCGTAAAGGTGTGTCACAAACCAACGGTTTAGCACATACGGACATTGAAATATTCGCACCAGCCCGAGGAGCCGGAAGTCTTTATCCTATGGCCTACTGACAAATGTTTACAGTTTGTGAATAGTTTCACGTAAATAGTACTATTTCCACATAGTAAAGTGCAATGTGATGTCTGAAATGGCTGACAAAATTAGGTAATAACACGAAACAAATGCAATGCAATATAAGGTATATGTATAGCTTGGAAATTGTCACCGTTTCTCGCTCGCTCCGCTCGGTCGTAAAAATCTAGTCCAACCTCAAAACCGATGCGACACGTTCGCAAATTCGAAATATGTCGTCACCATATCGATTACTGAGCGCAAGATGTATGGTTTTAGGTTAGGCTATAGCTTTCGAGCGAGCGCAGCGAGCGAGAGACGCGTAAAGGTGTGTCACAAACCAACGGTTTGGCACATACGGACATTGAAATATTCGCACCAGCCCGAGGAGCCGGAAGTCTTTATCGAATTGCCTACTGACAAATGTTTACAGTTTATGAATAGTTTCACATAAATAGTACTATTTCCACATAGTAAAGTGCAATTTGATGTCAGAAATGGCTGACAAAATTAGGTAATAACACGAAATATATGCAAGGCAATATAAGGTATATGTATAACTTGGAAATTGTGATCGTTGCTCGCTCGCTCCGCTCGCTCGTAAAAATCTAGTCCAACCTCACAACCGATGCGACACGTTCGCAAATTCGAAATATGTCACCACCGTATCGAATACTGAACGCAAGATGGCTTGGTTTTAGGTTAAGCTATAGCTTTCGAGCGAGCGTAGCGAGCGAGAGACGTGTAAAGGTGTGTCACAAACCAACGGTTTGGCACATACGGTCATTGAAATATTCGCACCAGCCCGAGGAGCCGGAAGTCTTTATCGAATTGCCTACTGACAAATGTTTACAGTTTATGAATAGTTTCACATAAATAGTACTATTTCCACATAGTAAAGTGCAATTTGATGTCAGAAATGGCTGACAAAATTAGGTAATAACACGAAATATATGCAAGGCAATATAAGGTATATGTATAACTTGGAAATTGTGATCGTTGCTCGCTCGCTCCGCTCGCTCGTAAAAATCTAGTCCAACCTCACAACCGATGCGACACGTTCGCAAATTCGAAATATGTCACCACCGTATCGAATACTGAACGCAAGATGGCTTGGTTTTAGGTTAAGCTATAGCTTTCGAGCGAGCGTAGCGAGCGAGAGACGTGTAAAGGTGTGTCACAAACCAACGGTTTGGCACATACGGTCATTGAAATATTCGCACCAGCCCGAGGAGCCGGAAGTCTTTATCGAATTGCCTACTGACAAATGTTTACAGTTTATGAATAGTTTCACATAAATAGTACTATTTCCACATAGTAAAGTGCAATGTGATGTCAGAAATGGCTGACAAAATTAGGTAATAACACGAAACAAATGCAATGCAATATAAGGTATATGTATAGCTTGGAAGTTGTCACCGTTGCTCGCTCGCTCCGCTCGCTCGTAAAAATCTAGTCCAACCTCACAACCGATGCGACACGTTCGCAAATTCGAAATATGTCGCCACCATATCGATTACTGAACGCAAGATGTATGGTTTTAGGTTAGGCTATAGCTTTCGAGCGAGCGCAGCGAGCGAGAGACGCGTAAAGGTGTGTCACAATCCAACGGTTTGGCACATACGGACATTGAAATATTCGCACCAGCCCGAGGAGCCGGAAGTCTTTATCGAATTGCCTACTGACAAATGTTGACAGTTTATGAATAGTTTCACATAAATAGTACTATTTCCACATAGTAAAGTGCAATGTGATGTCAGAAATGGCTGACAAAATTAGGTAATAACACGAAACAAATGCAATGCAATATAAGGTATATGTATAGCTTGGAAATTGTGATCGTTGATCGCTCGCTCCGCTCGCTCGTATAAATCTAGTCCGACCTCACAACCGATGCGACACGTTCGCAAATTTGAAATAAGTCGCCACCATATCGAATAATGAACGCAAGATGGATTGGTTTTAGGTTAGGCAATAGTTTTCGAGCGAGCGCAGCGAGCGAGGGACGCGTAAAGGTGTGTCACAAACCAACGGTTTGGCACATACGGACATTGAAATATTCGCACCAGCCCGAGGAGCCGGAAGTCGTTATCCTATGGCCTACTGACAAATGTTTACAGTTTATGAATAGCTTCGCATAAATAGTACTATTTCCACATAATACAGTGCAATGTGATGTCCGAAATGGCTGACAAAATTAGGTAATATCACGAAACAAATGCAATGCAATATAAGGTATATGTATAGCTTGGAAATTGTCACCGTTGCTCGCTCGCTCCGCTCGCTCGTAAAAATCTAGTCCAACCTCACAACCGATGCGACACGTTCGCAAATTCGAAATATGTCGCCACCATATCGAATAATGAACGCAAGATGGATTGGTTTTAGGTTGGGCAATAGTTTTCGAGCGAGCGCAGCAAGCGAGGGACGCGTAAAGGTGTGTCACAAACCAACGGTTTGGCACATACGGACATTGAAATATTCGCACCAGCCCGAGGAGCCGGAAGTCTTTATCGAATTGCCTACTGACAAATGTTTACAGTTTATGAATAGTTTCACATAAATAGTACTATTTCCACATAGTAAAGTGCAATGTGATGTCAGAAATGGCTGACAAAATTAGGTAATAACACGAAACAAATGCAATGCAATATAAGGTATATGCATAGCTTGGAAATAGTCACCGTTGCTCGCTCGCTCCTCTCGCTCGTAAAAATCTAGTCCAACCTCACAACCGATGCGACACGTTCGCAAATTCGAAATATGTCGCCACCATATCGATTACTGAACGCAAGATGTATGGTTTTAGGTTAGGCTATAGCTTTCGAGCGAGCGCAGCGAGCGAGAGACGCGTAAAGGTGTGTCACAAACCAACGGTTTGGCACATACGGACATTGAAATATTCGCACCAGCCCGAGGAGCCGGAAGTCTTTATCGAATTGCCTACTGACAAATGTTTACAGTTTATGAATAGTTTCACATAAATAGTACTATTTCCACATAGTAAAGTGCAATGTGATGTCAGAAATGGCTGACAAAATTAGGTAATAACACGAAACAAATGCAATGCAATATAAGGTATATGTGTAGCTTGGAAATTGTCACCGTTGCTCGCTCGCTCCTCTCGCTCGTAAAAATCTAGTCCAACCTCACAACCGATGCGACACGGTCGCAAATTCGAAATATGTCGCCACCATATCGATTACTGAACGCAAGATGTATGGTTTTAGGTTAGGCTATAGCTTTCGAGCGAGCGCAGCGAGCGAGAGACGCGTAAAGGTGTGTCACAAACCAACGGTTTGGCACATACGGACATTGAAATATTCGCACCAGCCCGAGGAGCCGGAAGTCTTTATCGAATTGCCTACTGACAAATGTTTACAGTTTATGAATAGTTTCACATAAATAGTACTATTTCCACATAGTAAAGTGCAATGTGATGTCAGAAATGGCTGACAAAATTAGGTAATAACACGAAACAAATGCAATGCAATATAAGGTATATGTGTAGCTTGGAAATTGACACCGTTGCTCGCTCGCTCCGCTCGCTCGTAAAAATCTAGTCCAACCTCACAACCGACGCGACATGTTCGCAAATTCGAAATATGTCACCGCCATATCGAATACTGAACGCAAGATGGCTTGGTTTTAGGTTAAGCTATAGCTTTCGAGCGAGCGTAGCGAGCGAGAGACGTGTAAAGGTGTGTCACAAACCAACGGTTTGGCACATACGGTCATTGAAATATTCGCACCAGCCCGAGGAGCCGGAAGTCTTTATCGAATTGCCTACTGACAAATGTTTACAGTTTATGAATAGTTTCACATAAATAGTACTATTTCCACATAGTAAAGTGCAATGTGATGTCAGAAATGGCTGACAAAATTAGGTAATAACACGAAATATATGCAAGGCAATATAAGGTATATGTATAACTTGGAAATTGTGAACGTTGCTCGCTCGCTCCGCTCGCTCGTAAAAATCTAGTCCAACCTCACAACCGATGCGACACGTTCGCAAATTCGAAATATGTCGCCACCATATCGATTACTGAACGCAAGATGTATGGTTTTAGGTTAGGCTATAGCTTTCGAGCGAGCGCAGCGAGCGAGAGACGCGTAAAGGTGTGTCACAAACCAACGGTTTGGCACATACGGACATTGAAATATTCGCACCAGCCCGAGGAGCCGGAAGTCTTTATCCTATGGCCTACTGACAAATGTTTACAGTTTGTGAATAGTTTCACATAAATAGTACTATTTCCACATAGTAAAGTGCAATGTGATGTCAGAAATGGCTGACAAAATTAGGTAATAACACGAAACAAATGCAATGCAATATAAGGTATATGTATAGCTTGGAAATTGTCACCGTTTCTCGCTCGCTCCGCTCGGTCGTAAAAATCTAGTCCAACCTCAAAACCGATGCGACACGTTCGCAAATTCGAAATATGTCGTCACCATATCGATTACTGAACGCAAGATGTATGGTTTTAGGTTAGGCTATAGCTTTCGAGCGAGCGCAGCGAGCGAGATACGCGTAAAGGTGTGTCACAAACCAACGGTTTGGCACATACGGTCATTGAAATATTCGCACCAGCCCGAGGAGCCGGAAGTCTTTATCGAATTGCCTACTGACAAATGTTTACAGTTTGTGAATAGTTCCACATAAATAGTACTATTTCCACATAGTAAAGTGCAATTTGATGTCAGAAATGGCTGACAAAATTAGGTAATAACACGAAATATATGCAAGGCAATATAAGGTATATGTATAACTTGGAAATTGTGATCGTTGCTCGCTCGCTCCGCTCGCTCGTAAAAATCTAGTCCAACCTCACAACCGATGCGACACGTTCGCAAATTCGAAATATGTCACCACCGTATCGAATACTGAACGCAAGATGGCTTGGTTTTAGGTTAAGCTATAGCTTTCGAGCGAGCGTAGCGAGCGAGAGACGTGTAAAGGTGTGTCACAAACCAACGGTTTGGCACATACGTTCATTGAAATATTCGCACCAGCCCGAGGAGCCGGAAGTCTTTATCGAATTGCCTACTGACAAATGTTTACAGTTTATGAATAGTTTCACATAAATAGTACTATTTCCACATAGTAAAGTGCAATGTGATGTCAGAAATGGCTGACAAAATTAGGTAATAACACAAAACAAATGCAATGCAATATAAGGTATATGTATAGCTTGGAAATTGTCACCGTTTCTCGCTCGCTCCGCTCGGTCGTAAAAATCTAGTCCAACCTCACAACCGATGCGACACGTTCGCAAATTCGAAATTTGTCGCCACCATATCGAATAATGAACGCAAGATGGATTGGTTTTAGGTTGGGCAATAGTTTTCGAGCGAGCGCAGCGAGCGAGGGACGCGTAAAGGTGTGTCACAGACCAACGGTTTGGCACATACGGACATTGAAATATTCGCACCAGCCCGAGAAGCCGGAAGTCTTTATCGAATTGCCTACTGACAAATGTTTACAGTTTATGAATAGTTTCACATAAATAGTACTATTTCCACATAGTAAAGTGCAATGTGATGTCAGAAATGGCTGACAAAATTAGGTAATAACACGAAACAAATGCAATGCAATATAAGGTATATGTATAGCTTGGAAGTTGTCACCGTTGCTCGCTCGCTCCGCTCGCTCGTAAAAATCTAGTCCAACCTCACAACCGATGCGACACGTTCGCAAATTCGAAATATGTCGCCACCATATCGATTACTGAACGCAAGATGTATGGTTTTAGGTTAGGCTATAGCTTTCGAGCGAGCGCAGCGAGCGAGAGACGCGTAAAGGTGTGTCACAAACCAACGGTTTGGCACATACGGACATTGAAATATTCGCACCAGCCCGAGGAGCCGGAAGTCTTTATCGAATTGCCTACTGACAAATGTTTACAGTTTATGAATAGTTTCACATAAATAGTACTATTTCCACATAGTAAAGTGCAATTTGATGTCAGAAATGGCTGACAAAATTAGGTAATAACACGAAATATATGCAAGGCAATATAAGGTATATGTATAACTTGGAAATTGTGATCGTTGCTCGCTCGCTCCGCTCGCTCGTAAAAATCTAGTCCAACCTCACAACCGATGCGACACGTTCGCAAATTCGAAATATGTCACCACCGTATCGAATACTGAACGCAAGATGGCTTGGTTTTAGGTTAAGCTAAAGCTTTCGAGCGAGCGTAGCGAGCGAGAGACGTGTAAAGGTGTGTCACAAACCAACGGTTTGGCACATACGGTCATTGAAATATTCGCACCAGCCCGAGGAGCCGGAAGTCTTTATCGATTTGCCTACTGACAAATGTTTACAGTTTATGAATAGTTTCACATAAATAGTACTATTTCCACATAGTAAAGTGCAATGTGATGTCAGAAATGGCTGACAAAATTAGGTAATAACACGAAACAAATGCAATGCAATATAAGGTATATGTATAGCTTGGAAGTTGTCACCGTTGCTCGCTCGCTCCGCTCGCTCGTAAAAATCTAGTCCAACCTCACAACCGATGCGACACGTTCGCAAATTCGAAATATGTCGCCACCATATCGATTACTGAACGCAAGATGTATGGTTTTAGGTTAGGCTATAGCTTTCGAGCTAGCGCAGCGAGCGAGAGACGCGTAAAGGTGTGTCACAAACCAACGGTTTGGCACATACGGACATTGAAATATTCGCACCAGCCCGAGGACCCGGAAGTCTTTATCGAATTGCCTACTGACAAATGTTTACAGTTTATGAATAGTTTCACATAAATAGTACTATTTCCACATAGTAAAGTGCAATTTGATGTCAGAAATGGCTGACAAAATTAGGTAATAACACGAAACAAATGCAATGCAATATAAGGTATATGCATAGCTTGGAAATTGTCACCGTTGCTCGCTCGCTCCTCTCGCTCGTAAAAATCTAGTCCAACCTCACAACCGATGCGACACGTTCGCAAATTCGAAATATGTCGTCACCATATCGATTACTGAACGCAAGATGTATGGTTTTAGGTTAGGCTATAGCTTTCGAGCGAGCGCAGCGAGCGAGATACGCGTAAAGGTGTGTCACAAACCAACGGTTTGGCACATACGGTCATTGAAATATTCGCACCAGCCCGAGGAGCCGGAAGTCTTTATCGAATTGCCTACTGACAAATGTTTACAGTTTATGAATAGTTTCACATAAATAGTACTACTTCCACATAATAAAGTGCAATTTGATGTCAGAAATGGCTGACAAAATTAGGTAATAACACGAAATATATGCAAGGCAATATAAGGTATATGTATAACTTGGAAATTGTGATCGTTGCTCGCTCGCTCCGCTCGCTCGTAAAAATCTAGTCCAACCTCACAACCGATGCGACACGTTCGCAAATTCGAAATATGTCACCACCGTATCGAATACTGAACGCAAGATGGCTTGGTTTTAGGTTAAGCTATAGCTTTCGAGCGAGCGTAGCGAGCGAGAGACGTGTAAAGGTGTGTCACAAACCAACGGTTTGGCACATACGGTCATTGAAATATTCGCACCAGCCCGAGGAGCCGGAAGTCTTTATCGAATTGCCTACTGACAAATGTTTACAGTTTATGAATAGTTTCACATAAATAGTACTATTTCCACATAGTAAAGTGCAATGTGATGTCAGAAATGGCTGACAAAATTAGGTAATAACACGAAACAAATGCAATGCAATATAAGGTATATGTATAGCTTGGAAGTTGTCACCGTTGCTCGCTCGCTCCGCTCGCTCGTAAAAATCTAGTCCAACCTCACAACCGATGCGACACGTTCGCAAATTCGAAATATGTCGCCACCATATCGATTACTGAACGCAAGATGTATGGTTTTAGGTTAGGCTATAGCTTTCGAGCGAGCGCAGCGAGCGAGAGACGCGTAAAGGTGTGTCACAAACCAACGGTTTGGCACATACGGACATTGAAATATTCGCACCAGCCCGAGGAGCCGGAAGTCTTTATCGAATTGCCTACTGACAAATGTTTACAGTTTATGAATAGTTTCACATAAATAGTACTATTTCCACATAGTAAAGTGCAATTTGATGTCAGAAATGGCTGACAAAATTAGGTAATAACACGAAATATATGCAAGGCAATATAAGGTATATGTATAACTTGGAAATTGTGATCGTTGCTCGCTCGCTCCGCTCGCTCGTAAAAATCTAGTCCAACCTCACAACCGATGCGACACGTTCGCAAATTCGAAATATGTCACCACCATATCGATTACTGAACGCAAGATGTATGGTTTTAGGTTAGGCTATAACTTTCGAGCGATCGCAGCGAGCGAGAGACGCGTAAAGGTGTGTCACAAACCAACGGTTTGGCAAATACGGACATTGAAATATTCGCACCAGCCCGAGGAGCCGGAAGTCTTTATCGAATTGCCTACTGACAAATGTTTACAGTTTATGAATAGTTTCACATAAATAGTACTATTTCCACATAGTAAAGTGCAATGTGATGTCAGAAATGGCTGAAAAAATTAGGTAATAACACGAAACAAATGCAATGCAATATAAGGTATATGTATAGCTTGAAAATTGTGATCGTTGCTCGCTCGCTCCGCTCGCTCGTAAAAATCTAGTCCGACCTCACAGCCGATGCGACACGTTCGCAAATTCGAAATATGTCGCCACAATATCGATTACTGAACGCAAGATGTATGGTTTTAGGTTAGGCTATAACTTTCGAGCGAGCGCAGCGAGCGAGAGACGCGTAAAGGTGTGTCACAAACCAACGGTTTGGCACATATGGACATTGTGATATTCGCACCAGCCCGAGGAGCCGGAAGTCTATCGAATTGCCTACTGACAAATGTTTACAGTTTATGAATAGTTTCACATAAATAGTACTATTTCCACATAGTAAAGTGCAATGTGATGTCAGAAATGGCTGACAAAATTAGGTAATAACACGAAACAAATGCAATGCAATATAAGGTATATGTATAGCTTGGAAATTGTCACCGTTTCTCGCTCGCTCCGCTCGCTCGTAAAAATCTAGTCCAACCTCACAACCGATGCGACACGTTCGCAAATTCGAAATATGTCGCCACCATATCGAATAATGAACGCAAGATGGATTGGTTTTAGGTTGGGCAATAGTTTTCGAGCGAGCGCAGCAAGCGAGGGACGCGTAAAGGTGTGTCACAAACCAACGGTTTGGCACATACGGACATTGAAATATTCGCACCAGCCCGAGGAGCCGGAAGTCTTTATCGAATTGCCTACTGACAAATGTTTACAGTTTATGAATAGTTTCACATAAAAAGTACTATTTCCACATACTACAGTGCAATGTGATGTCCGAAATGGCTGACAAAATTAGGTAATAACACGAAACAAATGCAATGCAATATAAGGTATATCTATAGCTTGGAAATTGTCACCGTTGCTCGCTCGCTCCGCTCGCTCGTAAAAATCTAGTCCAACCTCACAACCGATGCGACACGTTCGCAAATTCGAAATATGTCGCCACCATATCGAATAATGAACGCAAGATGGCTTGGTTTTAGGTTAAGCTATAGCTTTCGAGCGAGCGTAGCGAGCGAGAGACGTGTAAAGGTGTGTCACAAACCAACGGTTTGGCACATACGGACATTGAAATATTCGCACCAGCCCGAGGAGCCGGAAGTCTTTATCGAATTGCCTACTGACAAATGTTTACAGTTTATGAATAGTTTCACATAAATAGTACTATTTCCACATACTACAGTGCAATGTGATGTCCGAAATGGCTGACAAAATTAGGTAATAACACGAAACATATGCAAGGCAATATAAGGTATATGTATAGCTTGGAAATTGTGATCGTTGCTCGCTCGCTCCGCTCGCTCGTAAAAATCTAGTCCGACCTCACAACCGATGCGACACGTTCGCAAATTCGAAATATGTCACCACCATATCGATTACTGAACGCAAGATGTATGGTTTTAGGTTAGGCTATAGCTTTCGAGCGAGCGCAGCGAGCGAGAGTCGCGTAAAGGTGTGTCACAAACCAACGGTTTGGCACATACGGACATTGAAATATTCGCACCAGCCCGAGGAGCCGGAAGTCTTTATCGAATTGCCTACTGACAAATGTTTACAGTTTATGAATAGTTTCACATAAATAGTACTATTTCCACATACTACAGTGCAATGTGATGTCCGAAATGGCTGACAAAATTAGGTAATAACACGAAACAAATGCAATGCAATATAAGGTATATGTATAGCTTGGAAATTGTCACCGTTGCTCGCTCGCTCCGCTCGCTCGTAAAAATCTAGTCCAACCTCACAACCGATGCGACACGTTCGCAAATTCGAAATATGTCGCCACCATATCGATTACTGAACGCAAGATGTATGGTTTTAGGTTAGGCTATAGCTTTCTAGCGAGCGCAGCGAGCGAGAGACGCGTAAAGGTGTGTCACAAACCAACGGTTTGGCACATACGGACATTGAAATATTCGCACCAGCCCGAGGAGCCGGAAGTCTTTATCGAATTGCCTACTGACAAATGTTTACAGTTTATGAATAGTTTCACATAAATAGTACTATTTCCACATAGTAAAGTGCCATGTGATGTCAGAAATGGCTGACAAAATTAGGTAATAACACGAAATATATGCAAGGCAATATAAGGTATATGTATAACTTGGAAATTGTGATCGTTGCTCGCTCGCTCCGCTCGCTCGTAAAAATCTAGTCCAACCTCACAACCGATGCGACACGTTCGCAAATTCGAAATATGTCGCCACCATATCGATTACTGAACGCAAGATGTATGGTTTTAGGTTAGGCTATAGCTTTCGAGCGAGCGCAGCGAGCGAGAGACGCGTAAAGGTGTGTCACAAACCAACGGTTTGGCACATACGGACATTGAAATATTCGCACCAGCCCGAGGAGCCGGAAGTCTTTATCCTATGGCCTACTGACAAATGTTTACAGTTTGTGAATAGTTTCACATAAATAGTACTATTTCCACATAGTAAAGTGCAATGTGATGTCAGAAATGGCTGACAAAATTAGGTAATAACACGAAACAAATGCAATGCAATATAAGGTATATGTATAGCTTGGAAATTGTCACCGTTTCTCGCTCGCTCCGCTCGGTCGTAAAAATCTAGTCCAACCTCAAAACCGATGCGACACGTTCGCAAATTCGAAATATGTCGTCACCATATCGATTACTGAACGCAAGATGTATGGTTTTAGGTTAGGCTATAGCTTTCGAGCGAGCGCAGCGAGCGAGATACGCGTAAAGGTGTGTCACAAACCAACGGTTTGGCACATACGGTCATTGAAATATTCGCACCAGCCCGAGGAGCCGGAAGTCTTTATCGAATTGCCTACTGAGAAATGTTTACAGTTTATGAATAGTTTCACATAAATAGTACTATTTCCACATAGTAAAGTGCAATTTGATGTCAGAAATGGCTGACAAAATTAGGTAATAACACGAAATATATGCAAGGCAATATAAGGTATATGTATAACTTGGAAATTGTGATCGTTGCTCGCTCGCTCCGCTCGCTCGTAAAAATCTAGTCCAACCTCACAACCGATGCGACACGTTCGCAAATTCGAAATTTGTCGCCACCATATCGATTACTGAACGCAAGATGGCTTGGTTTTAGGTTAAGCTAAAGCTTTCGAGCGAGGGTAGCGAGCGAGAGACGTGTAAAGGTGTGTCACAAACCAACGGTTTGGCACATACGGTCATTGAAATATTCGCACCAGCCCGAGGAGCCGGAAGTCTTTATCGAATTGCCTACTGACAAATGTTTACAGTTTATGAATAGTTTCACATAAATAGTACTATTTCCACATAGTAAAGTGCAATGTGATGTCAGAAATGGCTGACAAAATTAGGTAACAACACGAAATATATGCAAGGCAATATAAGGTATATGTATAACTTGGAAATTGTGATCGTTGCTCGCTCGCTCCGCTCGCTCGTAAAAATCTAGTCCAACCTCACAACCGATGCGACACGTTCGCAAATTCGAAATATGTCACCACCGTATCGAATACTGAACGCAAGATGGCTTGGTTTTAGGTTAAGCTAAAGCTTTCGAGCGAGCGTAGCGAGCGAGAGACGTGTAAAGGTGTGTCACAAACCAACGGTTTGGCACATACGGTCATTGAAATATTCGCACCAGCCCGAGGAGCCGGAAGTCTTTATCGAATTGCCTACTGACAAATGTTTACAGTTTATGAATAGTTTCACATAAATAGTACTATTTCCACATAGTAAAGTGCAATGTGATGTCAGAAATGGCTGACAAAATTAGGTAATAACACGAAACAAATGCAATGCAATATAAGGTATATGTATAGCTTGGAAGTTGTCACCGTTGCTCGCTCGCTCCGCTCGCTCGTAAAAATCTAGTCCAACCTCACAACCGATGCGACACGTTCGCAAATTCGAAATATGTCGCCACCATATCGATTACTGAACGCAAGATGTATGGTTTTAGGTTAGGCTATAGCTTTCGAGCTAGCGCAGCGAGCGAGAGACGCGTAAAGGTGTGTCACAAACCAACGGTTTGGCACATACGGACATTGAAATATTCGCACCAGCCCGAGGACCCGGAAGTCTTTATCGAATTGCCTACTGACAAATGTTTACAGTTTATGAATAGTTTCACATAAATAGTACTATTTCCACATAGTAAAGTGCAATTTGATGTCAGAAATGGCTGACAAAATTAGGTAATAACACGAAACAAATGCAATGCAATATAAGGTATATGCATAGCTTGGAAATTGTCACCGTTGCTCGCTCGCTCCTCTCGCTCGTAAAAATCTAGTCCAACCTCACAACCGATGCGACACGTTCGCAAATTCGAAATATGTCGCCACCATATCGATTACTGAACGCAAGATGTATGGTTTTAGGTTAGGCTATAGCTTTCGAGCGAGCGCAGCGAGCGAGAGACGCGTAAAGGTGTGTCACAAACCAACGGTTTGGCACATACGGACATTGAAATATTCGCACCAGCCCGAGGAGCCGGAAGTCTTTATCGAATTGCCTACTGACAAATGTTTACAGTTTATGAATAGTTTCACATAAATAGTACTATTTCCACATAGTAAAGTGCAATGTGATGTCAGAAATGGCTGACAAAATTAGGTAATAACACGAAATATATGCAAGGCAATATAAGGTATATGTATAACTTGGAAATTGTGATCGTTGCTCGCTCGCTCCGCTCGCTCGTAAAAATCTAGTCCAACCTCACAACCGATGCGACACGTTCGCAAATTCGAAATATGTCGCCACCATATCGATTACTGAACGCAAGATGTATGGTTTTAGGTTAGGCTATAGCTTTCGAGCGAGCGCAGCGAGCGAGAGACGCGTAAAGGTGTGTCACAAACCAACGGTTTGGCACATACGGACATTGAAATATTCGCACCAGCCCGAGGAGCCGGAAGTCTTTATCCTATGGCCTACTGACAAATGTTTACAGTTTGTGAATAGTTTCACATAAATAGTACTATTTCCACATAGTAAAGTGCAATGTGATGTCAGAAATGGCTGACAAAATTAGGTAATAACACGAAACAAATGCAATGCAATATAAGGTATATGTATAGCTTGGAAATTGTCACCGTTTCTCGCTCGCTCCGCTCGGTCGTAAAAAATCTAGTCCAACCTCAAAACCGATGCGACACGTTCGCAAATTCGAAATATGTCGTCACCATATCGATTACTGAACGCAAGATGTATGGTTTTAGGTTAGGCTATAGCTTTCGAGCGAGCGCAGCGAGCGAGATACGCGTAAAGGTGTGTCACAAACCAACGGTTTGGCACATACGGTCATTGAAATATTCGCACCAGCCCGAGGAGCCGGAAGTCTTTATCGAATTGCCTACTGACAAATGTTTACAGTTTATGAATAGTTCCACATAAATAGTACTATTTCCACATAATAAAGTGCAATTTGATGTCAGAAATGGCTGACAAAATTAGGTAACAACACGAAATATATGCAAGGCAATATAAGGTATATGTATAACTTGGAAATTGTGATCGTTGCTCGCTCGCTCCGCTCGCTCGTAAAAATCTAGTCCAACCTCACAACCGATGCGACACGTTCGCAAATTCGAAATATGTCACCACCGTATCGAATACTGAACGCAAGATGGCTTGGTTTTAGGTTAAGCTATAGCTTTCGAGCGAGCGTAGCGAGCGAGAGACGTGTAAAGGTGTGTCACAAACCAACGGTTTGGCACATACGGTCATTGAAATATTCGCACCAGCCCGAGGAGCCGGAAGTCTTTATCGAATTGCCTACTGACAAATGTTTACAGTTTATGAATAGTTTCACATAAATAGTACTATTTCCACATAGTAAAGTGCAATGTGATGTCAGAAATGGCTGACAAAATTAGGTAATAACACGAAACAAATGCAATGCAATATAAGGTATATGTATAGCTTGGAAGTTATCACCGTTGCTCGCTCGCTCCGCTCGCTCGTAAAAATCTAGTCCAACCTCACAACCGATGCGACACGTTCGCAAATTCGAAATATGTCGCCACCATATCGATTACTGAACGCAAGATGTATGGTTTTAGGTTAGGCTATAGCTTTCGAGCGAGCGCAGCGAGCGAGAGACGCGTAAAGGTGTGTCACAAACCAACGGTTTGGCACATACGGACATTGAAATATTCGCACCAGCCCGAGGAGCCGGAAGTCTTTATCGAATTGCCTACTGACAAATGTTTACAGTTTATGAATAGTTTCACATAAATAGTACTATTTCCACATAGTAAAGTGCAATGTGATGTCAGAAATGGCTGACAAAATTAGGTAATAACACGAAACAAATGCAATGCAATATAAGGTATATGTATAGCTTGGAAATTGTCACCGTTTCTCGCTCGCTCCGCTCGCTCGTAAAAATCCAGTCCAACCTCACAACGGATGCGACACGTTCGCAAATTCGAAATATGTCGCCACCATATCGAATAATGAACGCAAGATGGATTGGTTTTAGGTTGGGCAATAGTTTTCGAGCGAGCGCAGCGAGCGAGGGACGCGTAAAGGTGTGTCACAAACCAACGGTTTGGCACATACGGACATTGAAATATTCCCACCAGCCCGAGGAGCCGGAAGTCTTTATCGAATTGCCTACTGACAAATGTTTACAGTTTATGAATAGTTTCACATAAATAGTACTATTTCCACATAGTAAAGTGCAATGTGATGACAGAAATGGCTGACAAAATTAGGTAATAACACGAAATATATGCAAGGCAATATAAGGTATATGTATAACTTGGAAATTGTGATCGTTGCTCGCTCGCTCCGCTCGCTCGTAAAAATCTAGTCCAACCTCACAACCGATGCGACATGTTCGCAAATTCGAAATATGTCACCGCCATATCGAATACTGAACGCAAGATGGCTTGGTTTTAGGTTAAGCTATAGCTTTCGAGCGAGCGTAGCGAGCGTGAGACGTGTAAAGGAGTGTCACAAACCAACGGTTTGGCACATACGGTCATTGAAATATTCGCACCAGCCCGAGGAGCCGGAAGTCTTTATCGAATTGCCTACTGACAAATGTTTACAGTTTATGAATAGTTTCACATAAATAGTACTATTTCCACATAGTAAAGTGCAATGTGATGTCAGAAATGGCTGACAAAATTAGGTAATAACACGAAACAAATGCAATGCAATATAAGGTATATGTATAGCTTGGAAATTGTGATCGTTGCTCGCTCGCTCCGCTCGCTCGTAAAAATCTAGTCCGACCTCACAACCGATGCGACACGTTCGCAAATTCGAAATATGTCACCACCATATCGATTACTGAACGCAAGATGTATGGTTTTATGTTGGGCAATAGATTTCGAGCGAGCGCAGCGAGCGAGGGACGTGTAAAGGAGTGTCACAAACCAACGGTTTGGCACATACGGTCATTGAAATATTCGCACCAGCCCGAGGAGCCGGAAGTCTTTATCGAATTGCCTACTGACAAATGTTTACAGATTATGAATAGTTTCACATAAATAGTACTATTTCCACATAGTAAAGTGCGCTGATGTCAGAAATGGCTGACAAAATTAGGTAATAACACGAAACAAATGCAATGCAATATAAGGTATATGTATAGCTTGGAAATTGTCACCGTTTCTCGCTCGCTCCGCTCGCTCGTAAAAATCTAGTCCAACCTCACAACCGATGCGACACGTTCGCAAATTCGAAATATGTCGCCACCATATCGAATAATGAACGCAAGATGGATTGGTTTTAGGTTGGGCAATAGTTTTCGAGCGAGCGCAGCGAGCGAGGGACGCGTAAAGGTGTGTCACAAACCAACGGTTTGGCACATACGGACATTGAAATATTCCCACCAGCCCGAGGAGCCGGAAGTCTTTATCGAATTGCCTACTGACAAATGTTTACAGTTTATGAATAGTTTCACATAAATAGTACTATTTCCACATAGTAAAGTGCAATGTGATGACAGAAATGGCTGACAAAATTAGGTAATAACACGAAATATATGCAAGGCAATATAAGGTATATGTATAACTTGGAAATTGTGATCGTTGCTCGCTCGCTCCGCTCGCTCGTAAAAATCTAGTCCAACCTCACAACCGATGCGACATGTTCGCAAATTCGAAATATGTCACCGCCATATCGAATACTGAACGCAAGATGGCTTGGTTTTAGGTTAAGCTATAGCTTTCGAGCGAGCGTAGCGAGCGAGAGACGTGTAAAGGAGTGTCACAAACCAACGGTTTGGCACATACGGTCATTGAAATATTCGCACCAGCCCGAGGAGCCGGAAGTCTTTATCGAATTGCCTACTGACAAATGTTTACAGTTTATGAATAGTTTCACATAAATAGTACTATTTCCACATAGTAAAGTGCAATGTGATGTCAGAAATGGCTGACAAAATTAGGTAATAACACGAAACAAATGCAATGCAATATAAGGTATGTGTATAGCTTGGAAGTTGTCACCGTTGCTCGCTCGCTCCGCTCGCTCGTAAAAATCTAGTCCAACCTCACAACCGATGCGACACGTTCGCAAATTCGAAATATGTCGCCACCATATCGAATACTGAACGCAAGATGGATTGATTTTAGGTTAAGCTATAGCTTTCGAGCGAGCGTAGCGAGCGAGAGCCGTGTAATGGTGTGTCACAAACCAACGGTTTGGCACATACGGACATTGAAATATTCGCACCAGCCCGAGGAGCCGGAAGTCTTTATCGAATTGCCTACTGACAAATGTTTACAGTTTATGAATAGTTTCACATAAATAGTACTATTTCCACATAGTAAAGTGCAATGTGATGTCAGAAATGGCTGACAAAATTAGGTAATAACACGAAATATATGCAAGGCAATATAAGGTATATGAATAGCTTGGAAATGGTAATCGTTGCTCGCTCGCTCCGCTCGCTCGTAAAAATCTAGTCCAACCTCACAACCGATGCGACACGTTCGCAAATTCGAAATATGTCGCCACCATATCGATTACTGAACGCAAGATGTATGGTTTTAGGTTAGGCTATAGCTTTCGAGCGAGCGCAGCGAGCGAGAGACGCGTAAAGGTGTGTCACAAACCAACGGTTTGGCACATACGGACATTGAAATATTCGCACCAGCCCGAGGAGCCGGAAGTCTTTATCGAATTGCCTACTGACAAATGTTTACAGTTTATGAATAGTTTCACATAAATAGTACTATTTCCACATAGTAATGTGCAATGTGATGTCAGAAATGGCTGACAAAATTAGGTAATAACACGAAATATATGCAAGGCAATATAAGGTATATGTATAGCTTGGAAATTGTGATCGTTGCTCGCTCGCTCCGCTCGCTCGTAAAAATCTAGTCCGACCTCACAACCGATGCGACACGTTCGCAAATTCGAAATATGTCACCACCATATCGATTACTGAACGCAAGATGTATGGTTTTATGTTGGGCAATAGATTTCGAGCGAGCGCAGCGAGCGAGGGACGCGTAAAGGTGTGTCACAAACCAACGGTTTGGCACATACGGACATTGAAATATTCGCACCAGCCCGAGGAGCCGGAAGTCTTTATCCTATGGCCTACTGACAAATGTTTACAGTTTGTGAATAGTTTCACATAAATAGTACTATTTCCACATTGTAAAGTGCAATGTGATGTCAGAAATGGCTGACAAAATAAGGTAATAACACGAAACAAATGCAATGCAATATAAGGTATATGTATAGCTTGGAAATTGTCACCGTTTCTCGCTCGCTCCGCTCGCTCGTAAAAATCTAGTCCAACCTCACATCCGATGCGACACGTTCGCAAATTCGAAATATGTCGCCACCATATCGAATAATGAACGCAAGATGGATTGGTTTTAGGTTGGGCAATAGTTTTCGAGCGAGCGCAGCGAGCGAGGGACGCGTAAAGGTGTGTCACAAACCAACGGTTTGGCACATACGGACATTGAAATATTCGCACCAGCCCGAGGAGCCGGAAGTCTTTATCGAATTGCCTACTGACAAATGTTTACAGTTTATGAATAGTTTCACATAAATAGTACTATTTCCACATAGTAAAGTGCAATGTGATGACAGAAATGGCTGACAAAATTAGGTAATAACACGAAATATATGCAAGGCAATATAAGGTATATGTATAACTTGGAAATTGTGATCGTTGCTCGCTCGCTCCGCTCGCTCGTAAAAATCTAGTCCAACCTCACAACCGATGCGACACGTTCGCAAATTCGAAATATGTCGCCACCATATCGATTACTGAACGCAAGATGTATGGTTTTAGGTTAGGCTATAGCTTTCGAGCGAGCGCAGCGAGCGAGAGGACGCGTAAAGGTGTGTCACAAACCAACGGTTTGGCAAATACGGACATTGAAATATTCGCACCAGCCCGAGGAGCCGGAAGTCTTTATCGAATTGCCTACTGAAAAATGTTTACAGTTTATGAATAGTTTCACATAAATAGTACTATTTTCACATAGTAAAGTGCAATGTGATGTCAGAAATGGCTGACAAAATTAGGTAATAACACGAAACAAATGCAATGCAATATAAGGTATATGTATAGCTTGGAAATGGTGATCGTTGCTCGCTCGCTCCGCTCGCTCGTAAAAATCTAGTCCGACCTCACAACCGATGCGACACGTTCGCAAATTTGAAATAAGTCGCCACCATATCGAATAATGAACGCAAGATGGATTGGTTTTAGGTTGGGCAATAGTTTTCGAGCGAGCGCAGCGAGCGAGGGACGCGTAAAGGTGTGTCACAAACCAACGGTTTGGCACATTCGGACATTGAAATATTCGCACCAGCCCGAGGAGCCGGAAGTCGTTATCCTATGGCCTACTGACAAATGTTTACAGTTTATGAATAGCTTCACATAAATAGTACTATTTCCACATACTACAGTGCAATGTGATGTCCGAAATGGCTGACAAAATTAGGTAATAACACGAAACAAATGCAATGCAATATAAGGTATATGTATAGCTTGGAAATTGTCACCGTTGCTCGCTCGCTCCGCTCGCTCGTAAAAATCTAGTCCAACCTAACAACCGATGCGACGCGTTCGCAAATTCGAAATATGTCGCCACCATATCGATTACTGAACGCAAGATGTATGGTTTTAGGTTACGCTATAACTTTCGAGCGAGCGCAGCGAGCGAGAGACGCGTAAAGGTGTGTCACAAACCAACGGTTTGGCAAATACGGACATTGAAATATTCGCACCAGCCCGAGGAGCCGGAAGTCCTTATCGAATTGCCTACTGACAAATGTTTACAGTTTATGAATAGTTTCACATAAATCGTACTATTTCCACATAGTAAAGTGCAATTTGATGTCAGAAATGGCTGACAAAATTAGGTAATAACACGAAATATATGCAAGGCAATATAAGGTATATGTATAGCTTGGAAATTGTGATCGTTGCTCGCTCGCTCCGCTCGCTCGTAAAAATCTAGTCCAACCTCACAACCGATGCGACACGTTCGCAAATTTGAAATAAGTCGCCACCATATCGAATAATGAACGCAAGATGGATTGGTTTTAGGTTGGGCAATAGTTTTCGAGCGAGCGCAGCGAGCGAGGGACGCGTAAAGGTGTGTCACAAACCAACGGTTTGGCACATACGGACATTGAAATATTCGCACCAGCCCGAGGAGCCGGAAGTCTTTATCGAATTGCCTACTGACAAATGTTTACAGTTTATGAATAGTTACACATAAATAGTACTATTTCCACATAGTAAAGTGCAATGTGATGTCAGAAATGGCTGACAAAATTAGGTAATAACACGAAACAAATGCAATGCAATATAAGGTATATGTGTAGCTTGGAAATTGTCACCGTTGCTCGCTCGCTCCTCTCGCTCGTAAAAATCTAGTCCAACCTCACAACCGATGCGACACGTTCGCAAATTCGAAATATGTCGCCACCATATCGATTACTGAACGCAAGATGTATGGTTTTAGGTTGGGCAATAGTTTTCGAGCGAGCGCAGCAAGCGAGGGACGCGTAAAGGTGTGTCACAAACCAACGGTTTGGCACATACGGACAGTGAAATATTCGCACCAGCCCGAGGAGCCGAAAGTCTTTATCGAATTGCCTACTGACAAATGTTTACAGTTTATGAATAGTTTCACATAAATAGTACTATTTCCACATAGTAAAGTGCAATGTGATGTCAGAAATGGCTGAAAAAATTAGGTAATAACACGAAACAAATGCAATGCAATATAAGGTATATGTATAGCTTGAAAATTGTGATCGTTGCTCGCTCGCTCCGCTCGCTCGTAAAAATCTAGTCCGACCTCACAACCGATGCGACACGTTCGCAAATTCGAAATATGTCGCCACCATATCGATTACTGAACGCAAGATGTATGGTTTTAGGTTAGGCTATAGCTTTCGAGCGAGCGCAGCGAGCGAGAGACGCGTAAAGGTGTGTCACAAACCAACGGTTTGGCACATATGGACATTGTGATATTCGCACCAGCCCGAGGAGCCGGAAGTCTATCGAATTGCCTACTGACAAATGTTTACAGTTTATGAATAGTTTCACATAAATAGTACTATTTCCACATAGTAAAGTGCAATGTGATGTCAGAAATGGCTGACAAAATTAGGTAATAACACGAAACAAATGCAATGCAATATAAGGTATATGTATAGCTTGGAAATTGTCACCGTTTCTCGCTCGCTCCGCTCGCTCGTAAAAATCTAGTCCAACCTCACAACCGATGCGACACGTTCGCAAATTCGAAATATGTCGCCACCATATCGAATAATGAACGCAAGATGGATTGGTTTTAGGTTGGGCAATAGTTTTCGAGCGAGCGCAGCAAGCGAGGGACGCGTAAAGGTGTGTCACAAACCAACGGTTTGGCACATACGGACATTGAAATATTCGCACCAGCCCGAGGAGCCGGAAGTCTTTATCGAATTGCCTACTGACAAATGTTTACAGTTCATGAATAGTTTCACATAAAAAGTACTATTTCCACATACTACAGTGCAATGTGATGTCCGAAATGGCTGACAAAATTAGGTAATAACACGAAACAAATGCAATGCAATATAAGGTATATCTATAGCTTGGAAATTGTCACCGTCGCTCGCTCGCTCCGCTCGCTCGTAAAAATCTAGTCCAACCTCACAACCGATGCGACACGTTCGCAAATTCGAAATATGTCGCCACCATATCGAATAATGAACGCAAGATGGCTTGGTTTTAGGTTAAGCTATAGCTTTCGAGCGAGCGTAGCGAGCGAGAGACGTGTAAAGGTGTGTCACAAACCAACGGTTTGGCACATACGGACATTGAAATATTCGCACCAGCCCGAGGAGCCGGAAGTCTTTATCGAATTGCCTACTGACAAATGTTTACAGTTTATGAATAGTTTCACATAAATAGTACTATTTCCACATACTACAGTGCAATGTGATGTCCGAAATGGCTGACAAAATTAGGTAATAACACGAAACAAATGCAATGCAATATAAGGTATATGTATAGCTTGGAAATTGTCACCGTTGCTCGCTCGCTCCGCTCGCTCGTAAAAATCTAGTCCAACCTCACAACCGATGCGACACGTTCGCAAATTCGAAATATGTCGCCACCATATCGATTACTGAACGCAAGATGTATGGTTTTAGGTTAGGCTATAGCTTTCTAGCGAGCGCAGCGAGCGAGAGACGCGTAAAGGTGTGTCACAAACCAACGGTTTGGCACATACGGACATTGAAATATTCGCACCAGCCCGAGGAGCCGGAAGTCTTTATCGAATTGCCTACTGACAAATGTTTACAGTTTATGAATAGTTTCACATAAATAGTACTATTTCCACATAGTAAAGTGCCATGTGATGTCAGAAATGGCTGACAAAATTAGGTAATAACACGAAATATATGCAAGGCAATATAAGGTATATGTATAGCTTGGAAATTGTGATCGTTGCTTGCTCGCTCCGCTCGCTCGTAAAAATCTAGTCCGACCTCACAACCGATGCGACACGTTCGCAAATTCGAAATATGTCACCACCATATCGATTACTGAACGCAAGATGTATGGTTTTATGTTGGGCAATAGATTTCGAGCGAGCGCAGCGAGCGAGGGACGCGTAAAGGTGTGTCACAAACCAACGGTTTGGCACATACGGACATTGAAATATTCGCACCAGCCCGAGGAGCCGGAAGTCTCTATCCGATGGCCTACTGACAAATGTTTACAGTTTGTGAATAGTTTCACATAAATAGTACTATTTCCACATAGTAAAGTGCAATGTGATGTCAGAAATGGCTGACAAAATTAGGTAATAACACGAAACAAATGCAATGCAATATAAGGTATATGTATAGCTTGGAAATTGTCACCGTTTCTCGCTCGCTCCGCTCGCTCGTAAAAATCTAGTCCAACCTCACAACCGATGCGACACGTTCGCAAATTCGAAATATGTCGCCACCATATCGAATAATGAACGCAAGATGGATTGGTTTTAGGTTGGGCAATAGTTTTCGAGCGAGCGCAGCGAGCGAGGGACGCGTAAAGGTGTGTCACAAACCAACGGTTTGGCACATACGGACATTCAAATATTCCCACCAGCCCGAGGAGCCGGAAGTCTTTATCGAATTGCCTATTGACAAATGTTTACAGTTTATGAATAGTTTCACATAAATAGTACTATTTCCACATAGTAAAGTGCAATGTGATGACAGAAATGGCTGACAAAATTAGGTAATAACACGAAACATATTCAAGGCAATATAAGGTATATGTATAGCTTGGAAATTGTGATCGTTGCTCGCTCGCTCCGCTCGCTCGTAAAAATCTAGTCCGACCTCACAACCGATGCGACACGTTCGCAAATTCGAAATATGTCACCACCATATCGATTACTGAACGCAAGATGTATGGTTTTAGGTTAGGCTATAGCTTTCGAGCGAGCGCAGCGAGCGAGAGTCGCGTAAAGGTGTGTCACAAACCAACGGTTTGGCACATACGGACATTGAAATATTCGCACCAGCCCGAGGAGCCGGAAGTCTTTATCGAATTGCCTACTGACAAATGTTTACAGTTTATGAATAGTTTCACATAAATAGTACTATTTCCACATACTACAGTGCAATGTGATGTCCGAAATGGCTGACAAAATTAGGTAATAACACGAAACAAATGCAATGCAATATAAGGTATATGTATAGCTTGGAAATTGTCACCGTTGCTCGCTCGCTCCGCTCGCTCGTAAAAATCTAGTCCAACCTCACAACCGATGCGACACGTTCGCAAATTCGAAATATGTCGCCACCATATCGATTACTGAACGCAAGATGTATGGTTTTAGGTTAGGCTATAGCTTTCTAGCGAGCGCAGCGAGCGAGAGACGCGTAAAGGTGTGTCACAAACCAACGGTTTGGCACATACGGACATTGAAATATTCGCACCAGCCCGAGGAGCCGGAAGTCTTTATCGAATTGCCTACTGACAAATGTTTACAGTTTATGAATAGTTTCACATAAATAGTACTATTTCCACATAGTAAAGTGCCATGTGTTGTCAGAAATGGCTGACAAAATTAGGTAATAACACGAAATATATGCAAGGCAATATAAGGTATATGTATAGCTTGGAAATTGTGATCGTTGCTCGCTCGCTCCGCTCGCTCGTAAAAATCTAGTCCGACCTCACAACCGATGCGACACGTTCGCAAATTCGAAATATGTCACCACCATATCGATTACTGAACGCAAGATGTATGGTTTTATGTTGGGCAATAGATTTCGAGCGAGCGCAGCGAGCGAGGGACGCGTAAAGGTGTGTCACAAACCAACGGTTTGGCACATACGGACATTGAAATATTCGCACCAGCCCGAGGAGCCGGAAGTCTCTATCCTATGGCCTACTGACAAATGTTTACAGTTTGTGAATAGTTTCACATAAATAGTACTATTTCCACATAGTATAGTGCAATGTGATGTCAGAAATGGCTGACAAAATTAGGTAATAACACGAAACAAATGCAATGCAATATAAGGTATATGTATAGCTTGAAAATTGTCACCGTTTCTCGCTCGCTCCGCTCGCTCGTAAAAATCTAGTCCAACCTCACAACCGATGCGACACGTTCGCAAATTCGAAATATGTCGCCACCATATCGAATAATGAACGCAAGATGGATTGGTTTTAGGTTGGGCAATAGTTTTCGAGCGAGCGCAGCGAGCGAGGGACGCGTAAAGGTGTGTCACAAACCAACGGTTTGGCACATACGGACATTGAAATATTCCCACCAGCCCGAGGAGCCGGAAGTCTTTATCGAATTGCCTACTGACAAATGTTTACAGTTTATGAATAGTTTCACATAAATAGTACTATTTCCACATAGTAAAGTGCAATGTGATGACAGAAATGGCTGACAAAATTAGGTAATAACACGAAATATATGCAAGGCAATATAAGGTATATGTATAACTTGGAAATTGTGATCGTTGCTCGCTCGCTCCGCTCGCTCGTAAAAATCTAGTCCAACCTCACAACCGATGCGACATGTTCGCAAATTCGAAATATGTCACCGCCATATCGAATACTGAACGCAAGATGGCTTGGTTTTAGGTTAAGCTATAGCTTTCGAGCGAGCGTAGCGAGCGTGAGACGTGTAAAGGAGTGTCACAAACCAACGGTTTGGCACATACGGTCATTGAAATATTCGCACCAGCCCGAGGAGCCGGAAGTCTTTATCGAATTGCCTACTGACAAATGTTTACAGTTTATGAATAGTTTCACATAAATAGTACTATTTCCACATAGTAAAGTGCAATGTGATGTCAGAAATGGCTGACAAAATTAGGTAATAACACGAAACAAATGCAATGCAATATAAGGTATATGTATAGCTTGGAAGTTGTCACCGTTGCTCGCTCGCTCCGCTCGCTCGTAAAAATCTAGTCCAACCTCACAACCGATGCGACACGTTCGCAAATTCGAAATATGTCGCCACCATATCGATTACTGAACGCAAGATGTATGGTTTTAGGTTAGGCTATAGCTTTCGAGCGAGCGCAGCGAGCGAGAGACGCGTAAAGGTGTGTCACAAACCAACGGTTTGGCAAATACGGACATTGAAATATTCGCACCAGCCCGAGGAGCCGGAAGTCTTTATCGAATTGCCTACTGACAAATGTTTACAGTTTATGAATAGTTTCACATAAATATTACTATTTCCACATAGTAAAGTGCAATGTGATGTCAGAAATGGCTGACAAAATTAGGTAATAACACGAAACAAATGCAATGCAATATAAGGTATATGTATAGCTTGGAAATTGTGATCGTTGCTCGCTCGCTCCGCTCGTTCGTAAAAATCTAGTCCGACCTCACAACCGATGCGACACGTTCGCAAATTCGAAATATGTCACCACCATATCGATTACTGAACGCAAGATGTATGGTTTTATGTTGGGCAATAGATTTCGAGCGAGCGCAGCGAGCGAGGGACGTGTAAAGGAGTGTCACAAACCAACGGTTTGGCACATACGGTCATTGAAATATTCGCACCAGCCCGAGGAGCCGGAAGTCTTTATCGAATTGCCTACTGACAAATGTTTACAGTTTATGAATAGTTTCACATAAATAGTACTATTTCCACATAGTAAAGTGCAATGTGATGACAGAAATGGCTGACAAAATTAGGTAATAACACGAAATATATGCAAGGCAATATAAGGTATATGTATAACTTGGAAATTGTGATCGTTGCTCGCTCGCTCCGCTCGCTCGTAAAAATCTAGTCCAACCTCACAACCGATGCGACATGTTCGCAAATTCGAAATATGTCACCGCCATATCGAATACTGAACGCAAGATGGCTTGGTTTTAGGTTAAGCTATAGCTTTCGAGCGAGCGTAGCGAGCGTGAGACGTGTAAAGGAGTGTCACAAACCAACGGTTTGGCACATACGGTCATTGAAATATTCGCACCAGCCCGAGGAGCCGGAAGTCTTTATCGAATTGCCTACTGACAAATGTTTACAGTTTATGAATAGTTTCACATAAATAGTACTATTTTCACATAGTAAAGTGCAATGTGATGTCAGAAATGGCTGACAAAATTAGGTAATAACACGAAACAAATGCAATGCAATATAAGGTATATGTATAGCTTGGAAGTTGTCACCGTTGCTCGCTCGCTCCGCTCGCTCGTAAAAATCTAGTCCAACCTCACAACCGATGCGACACGTTCGCAAATTCGAAATATGTCGCCACCATATCGATTACTGAACGCAAGATGTATGGTTTTAGGTTAGGCTATAGCTTTCGAGCGAGCGCAGCGAGCGAGAGACGCGTAAAGGTGTGTCACAAACCAACGGTTTGGCAAATACGGACATTGAAATATTCGCACCAGCCCGAGGAGCCGGAAGTCTTTATCGAATTGCCTACTGACAAATGTTTACAGTTTATGAATAGTTTCACATAAATATTACTATTTCCACATAGTAAAGTGCAATGTGATGTCAGAAATGGCTGACAAAATTAGGTAATAACACGAAACAAATGCAATGCAATATAAGGTATATGTATAGCTTGGAAATTGTGATCGTTGCTCGCTCGCTCCGCTCGCTCGTAAAAATCTAGTCCGACCTCACAACCGATGCGACACGTTCGCAAATTCGAAATATGTCACCACCATATCGATTACTGAACGCAAGATGTATGGTTTTATGTTGGGCAATAGATTTCGAGCGAGCGCAGCGAGCGAGGGACGTGTAAAGGAGTGTCACAAACCAACGGTTTGGCACATACGGTCATTGAAATATTCGCACCAGCCCGAGGAGCCGGAAGTCTTTATCGAATTGCCTACTGACAAATGTTTACAGATTATGAATAGTTTCACATAAATAGTACTATTTCCACATAGTAAAGTGCGCTGATGTCAGAAATGGCTGACAAAATTAGGTAATAACACGAAACAAATGCAATGCAATATAAGGTATATGTATAGCTTGGAAGTTGTCACCGTTGCTCGCTCGCTCCGCTCGCTCGTAAAAATCTAGTCCAACCTCACAACCGATGCGACGCGTTCGCAAATTCGAAATATGTCGCCACCATATCGATTACTGAACGCAAGATGTATGGTTTTAGGTTAGGCTATAGCTTTCGAGCGAGCGCAGCGAGCGAGAGACGCGTAAAGGTGTGTCACAAACCAACGGTTTGGCAAATACGGACATTGAAATATTCGCACCAGCCCGAGGAGCCGGAAGTCTTTATCGAATTGCCTACTGACAAATGTTTACAGTTTATGAATAGTTTCACATAAATATTACTATTTCCACATAGTAAAGTGCAATGTGATGTCAGAAATGGCTGACAAAATTAGGTAATAACACGAAACAAATGCAATGCAATATAAGGTATATGTATAGCTTGGAAATTGTGATCGTTGCTCGCTCGCTCCGCTCGCTCGTAAAAATCTAGTCCAACCTCACAACCGATGCGACATGTTCGCAAATTCGAAATATGTCACCGCCATATCGAATACTGAACGCAAGATGGCTTGGTTTTAGGTTAAGCTATAGCTTTCGAGCGAGCGTAGCGAGCGAGAGACGTGTAAAGGAGTGTCACAAACCAACGGTTTGGCACATACGGTCATTGAAATATTCGCACCAGCCCGAGGAGCCGGAAGTCTTTATCGAATTGCCTACTGACAAATGTTTACAGTTTATGAATAGTTTCACATAAATAGTACTATTTCCACATAGTAAAGTGCAATGTGATGTCAGAAATGGCTGACAAAATTAGGTAATAACACGAAATATATGCAAGGCAATATAAGGTATATGAATAGCTTGGAAATGGTAATCGTTGCTCGCTCGCTCCGCTCGCTCGTAAAAATCTAGAGTCCAACCTCACAACCGATGCGACACGTTCGCAAATTCGAAATATGTCGCCACCATATCGATTACTGAACGCAAGATGTATGGTTTTAGGTTAGGCTATAGCTTTCGAGCGAGCGCAGCGAGCGAGAGACGCGTAAAGGTGTGTCACAAACCAACGGTTTGGCACATACGGACATTGAAATATTCGCACCAGCCCGAGGAGCCGGAAGTCTTTATCGAATTGCCTACTGACAAATGTTTACAGTTTATGAATAGTTTCACATAAATAGTACTATTTCCACATAGTAATGTGCAATGTGATGTCAGAAATGGCTGACAAAATTAGGTAATAACACGAAATATATGCAAGGCAATATAAGGTATATGTATAGCTTGGAAATTGTGATCGTTGCTCGCTCGCTCCGCTCGCTCGTAAAAATCTAGTCCGACCTCACAACCGATGCGACACGTTCGCAAATTCGAAATATGTCACCACCATATCGATTACTGAACGCAAGATGTATGGTTTTATGTTGGGCAATAGATTTCGAGCGAGCGCAGCGAGCGAGGGACGCGTAAAGGTGTGTCACAAACCAACGGTTTGGCACATACGGACATTGAAATATTCGCACCAGCCCGAGGAGCCGGAAGTCTTTATCCTATGGCCTACTGACAAATGTTTACAGTTTGTGAATAGTTTCACATAAATAGTACTATTTCCACATTGTAAAGTGCAATGTGATGTCAGAAATGGCTGACAAAATAAGGTAATAACACGAAACAAATGCAATGCAATATAAGGTATATGTATAGCTTGGAAATTGTCACCGTTTCTCGCTCGCTCCGCTCGCTCGTAAAAATCTAGTCCTAGTCCAACCTCACATCCGATGCGACACGTTCGCAAATTCGAATATGTCGCCACCATATCGAATAATGAACGCAAGATGGATTGGTTTTAGGTTGGGCAATAGTTTTCGAGCGGAGCGCAGCGAGCGAGGGACGCGTAAAGGTGTGTCACAAACCAACGGTTTGGCACATACGGACATTGAAATATTCGCACCAGCCCGAGAGCCGGAAGTCTTTATCGAATTGCCTACTGACAAATGTTTACAGTTTATGAATAGTTACACATAAATAGTACTATTTCCACATAGTAAAGTGCAATTTGATGTCAGAAAATGGCTGACAAAATTAGGTAATAACACGAAATATATGCAAGGCAATATAAGGTATATGTATAGCTTGGAAATTGTGATCGTTGCTCGCTCGCTCCGCTCGCTCGTTAAAAATCTAGTCCAACCTCACAACCGATGCGACCACGTTCGCAAATTTGAAATAAGTCGCCACCAATATCGAATAATGAACGCAAGATGGATTGGTTTTAGGTTGGGCAATAGTTTTCGAGCGAGCGCAGCGAGCGAGGGGACGCGTAAAGGTGTGTCACAAACCCAACGGTTTGGCACATACGGACATTGAAATATTCGCACCAGCCCGAGGAGCCGGAAGTCTTTATCGAATTGCCTACTGACAAATGTTTACAGTTTTATGAATAGTTACACATAAATAGTACTATTTCCACATAGTAAAGTGCAATGTGATGTCAGAAATGGCTGACAAAATTAGGTAATAACACGAAACAAATGCAATGCAATATAAGGTATATGTGTAGCTTGGAAATTGTCACCGTTGCTCGCTCGCTCCTCTCGCTCGTAAAAATCTAGTCCGACCTCACAACCGATGCGACACGTTCGCAAATTCGAAATATGTCGCCACCATATCGATTACTGAACGCAAGATGTATGGTTTTTAGGTTAGGCTATAACTTTCGAGCGAGCGCAGCGAGCGAGAGACGCGTAAAGGTGTGTCACAAACCAACGGTTTGGCACATATGGACATTGTGATATTCGCACCAGCCCGAGGAGCCGGAAGTCTATCGAATTGCCTACTGACAAATGTTTACAGTTTATGAATAGTTTCACATAAATAGTACTATTTCCACATAGTAAAAGTGCAATGTGATGTCAGAAATGGCTGACAAAATTAGGTAATAACACGAAACAAATTGCAATGCAATATAAGGTATATGTATAGCTTGGAAATTGTCACCGTTTCTCGCTCGCTCCGCTCGCTCGTAAAAATCTAGTCCAACGCTCACAACCGATGCGACACGTTCGCAAATTCGAAATATGTCGCCACCATATCGAATAATGAACGCAAGATGGATTGGTTTTTAGGTTGGGCAATAGTTTTCGAGCGAGCGCAGCAAGCGAGGGACGCGTAAAGGTGTGTCACAAACCAACGGTTTTGGCACATACGGACATTGAAATATTCGCACCAGCCCGAGGAGCCGGAAGTCTTTATCGAATTGCCTACTGACAAATGTTTACAGTTCATGAATAGTTTCACATACATACTACAGTGCAATGTGATGTCCGAAATGGCTGACAAAATTAGGTAATAACACGAAACAAATGCAATGCAATATAAGGTATATCTATAGCTTGGAAATTGTCACCGTTGCTCGCTCGCTCCGCTCGCTCGTAAAAATCTAGTCCAACCTCACAACCGATGCGACACGTTCGCAAATTCGAAATATGTCGCCACCATATCGAATAATGAACGCAAGATGGCTTGGTTTTAGGTTAAGCTATAGCTTTCGAGCGAGCGTAGCGAGCGAGAGACGTGTAAAGGTGTGTCACAAACCAACGGTTTGGCACATACGGACATTGAAATATTCGCACCAGCCCGAGGA